>NC_142790.1:19009564-19168094 GCF_988280905.1 Pimephales promelas
AGAAAGAGTGGGAGAAAGAGAGAGAGGACAAGAGGATAATTAGCTACAGTGAAAGAAAAACAGTCCTTGGCTAACGTGATGAGTTCGATGAGTTCTTCCTCACCCAGTGCTTCATATAACAAAGGAGCCAAATAATATATATTTCTCAGGCTCATCTCACTGCAAAGATATGAATAGCAAATTAAAAAAATATAACATTTATTAAACTAATATGGAGGCAAAAAATTGCTTTTCCGTTAACAGAAAAAAAAAACTGACACTAAAAATAAGCACTACAATATGAATGAAAAATAAATAGAAAAATTTGAAAATTATGTCCGTCTTTATATTATTAACCAATGTCACAAGATCATGGGGCCAGTTGCACAAACAAACCACCGAATACTTGCTATACCGTTTTCCCCTTTTCACACCATTCTTTGTAAACCCTAGAAATGGTTGTGAGTGAAAATCCCCGTAACTGAGCAGATTGTGAAATGGCACCAACAACCATGCCACACTCAAAATTGCTTAAATCACCTTTCTTTCCCATTCTGACATTCAGTTTGGAGTTCAGGAGATTGTCTTGACCAGGATCACAACCCTAAATGCATTGAACTGCCATGTGGTTGGTTGATTAGATAATTGCATTAATGAGAAATTAAACAAGTGTTCCTAATAATCCTTTAGGTTAGTGTACACACACACACACACACATTATCTGCCATGGACGTCACAAACTCTAGTAACTCTAGGGAAATTAGATCTACTAGTTACATGACACCAAATCTGCATCCAGTCCATGCTGAATCATAAATGCAGCAGAGATTTAGAGTGATGGCAGTTACAGTATATTGCTAAACGCACATTTATATTATAGTTCATCTCTAAAAATTCACTAAAAATAAAAAGCACAAAAAAGTTATTTATGCACCATTAAAGCTACAAACATATTTTTTACTAAAACCAACCAAAATACAATACAAAAATACAAAAACAAATTACCTTTTCACACCTATAATTATAACTCCTCGCAGCATGTTAAATGTGCCAAAGTGCTATTCCACTTGTAAGGTTTCATTAAACTTAAAAGTGAGACAAACACTATGCAGTTCAAAATCATCCATCATTATTTGAGACCGTCAGCAAGTGTCAGATTTTCGTAAGCTAGTGCCTTTTAATTCATAATGAATGACGTGCTGAATGTGTATCTCCGCTCCGCATTATTTATTGATAGAATTCTCTTAGCGTCTGCTACCATAACTGGTATGAGAAGCCGCCAGTGCACCAACTGAGGGGAAATGTACTTGCAGTAGCTCTGGGGTCAGAGAACAGCACAGCTCTCACTCTTGGCTTAGGTTTCAAAGACACATGTGGCTCAGGAAATCCCATCAGATCTGTGTACAGCCACTTGAGAGCCCCTGCAACTCGGCAGGGTGACTGTAGCTATTTCAAAACCCGGGGCCCATTATTGGCCCATGATGTAGAGACGAATTTCACCGAAGGCCACTGGAAGCAGGGGGCAGTCCACTTTTAGAGCTGCAGGCCGTGGTATATAAGGACATGTTTGCAAATACAGTCACCGGAGTACATTGGAAGGCTATTTTTAGAAGAACTTTAATAAGCGTACCGAATTAGCATGGGGCAAAATATAACCCATACAGTAATATGATTCCCTCCAGATATGAGCATGAGCCCTAGTTTATGTCATCATCCATGGCTTGAAGAAAGACCCTGCCATATAGAGAAAATGGGATTCATTTGATCATTTTAACCTAATCATCAACTAAGAATTGGTTAGAAAGAAGAGGGATTCACAGGTTGTTTTGAATGAAACAATTTGAATACAGTAATTTAACCAAAAATGATGGAATTACATCATCTCATTCCGACTTACTATTTTTTTTTTTTTAGTTTTTGAAGTATTCAAGCTTCAAAAGGGGGGCAAATCACCATTTCAAAAATGCTCTATATGACCATTGGGGTCCAAACTCATTCACTTGCTTTGTGTGAACCAGAACAGACCGATTCATTGATAGTCTTCTACTGCAGTTTGTTGTTCACCGCTGCAATCAAATTGCTCAATAAATTGAGCTGAACTTGTGTCAGTGAGACCTAATCATCGAGTCAGTGAGTCAAGCGTATCAATGAGACCAAATTGTTGAGTCAGTGCATTGAACTCAAGTCAGTGGACCGAATCATTCAGCCAGTGTGTTGAACTCAAATCAGTAGCACCAAATGATTCAATCAGTGAGCTTAACTCAAATTAGCAGCAACAAATCATTCAGTCAGTGAGATTGACACAAATCAGTAGCACCAAGCCATTCAGTCAGTGAGTTGAACTCAAGTCAATGGGACAAAGTCAGTGCACTGAATTAGAGTCAATGTGTTCGAATCATTGAGTCTGTGAGTTGAACTCAAGTCAGTGAAACCAAATCAGTGAGACTGAATCGCTGAGTTACTAACATGAACTTAAGAACTGGATCACAAAAAAACATTTAAACTGGTTTTGTGAATTGAATCAACTGATTCATTGAAAACAGACAGAAATTGATTCATAATTTGTTCATGATTCAACAACAAGAACGCACCAATTCTTGATGATTTTTAAGGAATATACATTTCTTGAGGGTGGATTTTAATTTGGGGGTAAACTATTGCTTTAAATGTTTGGGTTTAAGTCAGTTGGATGCAATCATTCTTAGTCCAGGTTCATCCTGCTCACCTTCAGTCTACCCCCAGTCATGTCTCATAAACTCAAAGGACGAATGTGACTCATCTGCCTCGCTGTCAGTCCAGACTGATCTTCACATGTTATTTAGATACTGGAGGACATGCGCTCCTTTTGCATCTGATTCCATTGGACAGGAGCAACTGACCTTGTCTATGGACACAGAACTGCTGTGTTTATCAGTATTGAGGAACCTGTCACATCCATCTTCAGCTAATTGTCGCATTAGATTATTGATGTCAGGTATGAATGTGCCTTAACGACACAGGGGCTGCCAAAACAGCTCTCCATAAAGAAATCTATAGGCTCTGTCAATTCTGCATGCTGAGCGATTAAGCTAGCCTCACTCCCAGTCTAACTCCCATTTTGCTGTCCTGGAGCACATGAAGGGGAAAATTGCTTTCACAAGGTAGCAGTGCATTTGGATCCTCTCACGGGCACTTTTATTGGAATGTCACCTTTGATGAATGGATCCAAATGAGCATTCTCCACATTGGAGGCCTTTCGTTGAAAAAGTGGATCACTGCTGCTCTTGCTCTTCAGCAGCTGCTATCTGTTGATCCCTCTCACGACGGGGGGAGGTGATGTGGGTCTGCATAATAAAGCTCGGCTTGAGGTAATTCATACCACTCTAATTCATTAGAAACACTGGGACGAAGTATGGACCTCTAAAACCAAGGTCAAGGTCGAACTTTACACTTCCTGCTTCATGTTCACTTGCTGATGTGGTTCAGATTCAGGTGACCCCAGAGAAATCTCAAAATGGACAAGCAGGCAAGCATACATTTAAATTACTTTGAAACTTTTGAGCGTTCAAGGTCCAAAGTGAACTAGACTAGCAACCAAATCCAAGACAAAACTGGCAGGTATATTACAGTTTGTGGTCAGTAAGATTTTTTAATTTTTGAAATAATTAATATATTTATTCAGCAAGGATGAAATATTACAAAAGATTTCTACCTAAAAAAATGTAAAAATATATTAAAATAGGAAAACAGTTATTTTAAATTGTATTATTATTGTATTATTATTTTTACTGTAGTTTTGATCAAATAAATTAAGAATTGGTGCGCACAAGAGACTTCTTTAAACAAAATAAATTAAATCAATGATATATAAACCATCTACTAAAGAAAATAGCTGTTGCAACTTTTTCCTCAAAGGAAATTTCCATATCAAAGTTTTTCTTCCAGAACCTCAAATGGTGACACAAACGTGGAATATTCCAAGCATTAAGCAATCAAAATGGAAAAAGGAGAGAAACTAAATCATGATGCATCTTCGCATTTTTGCGGTAGGTGCAGTTTACCAGAGAAATTGGACAATATTTTGTGTATGATGTTGCTAGTGACCTGTTTGTCACAAATTGCTGTTAGGCCAAACAGTTAAATAATTCTTCTACTCTAAAAGAGACTTTTAGTCTCTTTTTGACTTTTATCAATTTTCAGGCCATAAAAAATAATAAAGGAAGGTACAATTTCTAAATTCTTCTGCCAACTCCAAAAGGAAAATCCTGTCATAATTTCCTGACCGTCATGTTGTTCCAAAACCTGTACGACTTACGTTTTCTGTGAAAAACAAAAAGACACATTTTGACGTATTAACGTACTGTACTCTTTTTCCATTTCTATTTCCAGCCACAGTGAATGGCGACTGGGCTTAAAAAGTGTTGTTATTTATATAAAAACTGTTCGGAACTGCCTTGTTCAGTGAGTTAGAGTGTTGAACTTGAACTTGAACTAGATAAGGTTTTTTTTTGGGGGGGGGGGGAACAAATCATTCAGTCATTCAGTTGTGAACTGAACTGAATCATTAAAACAATTTCTGTGAATATTGACTTAATTTCGGTCTGTTTCTCACACAAAGCTATCAAAATACTTCAGAAGACTGACAACGGAGTACAACTTATGTGCACTACTTTTATGGTGCATTTTAGAGCTTGACAGCCCATCAACTCATTAACTTTCATTATATTGAAAAGAGAAGCTATGGTTTTCCTTAGAAATTCTCCTTTTTTGGAGTTCCACAGAAGAGAGACATTTGCAAGGGTGTGGTATGACATGAGCATGAGTAAATGATGACAGAATTAAAAAATTTGTTGGTGAACTACCCCTTTAAAGACCCTTTTGGACCAAGGTTGAGACAGAGTATAAGACTTGAGAGCTGCAGCTCATAAAACTACCTAGATCGAGCAAGTTTTTTGTCTTATGCTTGTTTTCGACAAAGGCTGATGAAGACACAGCCGATCCCAAATCAGATACCACAGGCAGACCGTGTCGTACGCCAGAGAAGGATAAACATAAGCGCCTGAGAGTCTGCAGTATTTGTGGTGTGTACTCCCATGTTCTCTGCAGCGTTAATTGCTGCCGTTGTGCTATAAATAGAGCGCGCACATCCACGGCCAGGTTTCTTTGTCCCTCTCCTCTTGATTCAATATGCCGCAGCTATTTCTGTGAGTGCTGCACTCCAAAATAGCTGCTATTGAGCTTTAGTGGATCCCAGTCTGATTGCCTAGCACTAAAAATAGCACCTGTCAGATATATTCTCCTGCGTGCCGACTGCATTCAGATGAGCTAAAGGGTATTAATATCCACCAGCGGCATTGTCATATCCTGCAAATGATCACACATAATGTGGGTGGAGTGTTTTTTGGGAGTGACTATTATGATTGTGTGTGTGATGATTAGTGTAAGCTGACATCATCTGGCTCAGATGTCTCCTCTAGTTCGTTCTCAGTGACCTCCTGTATGTAACCCAGGAAACAGCACTGTGATCCCATGTGTGTGCACTGGAGCTCTGCGTATATATATATATATATATATATATATATATATATATATATAAATATATATATATATATGTTTGCAATGCTGTTTTATACCCATGTTACAACTGTTTTTTCTGGCTCAACAGCGGCGCCAACACAGAATTGAATGTTCGCTGTGATCATACTTTTCAAAGGTTATATATATATATATATATATGTGTGTGTGTGTGTGTGTGTGTATATATATATATATATATATATATATATATATATATATAAAAATCATTGACATTTAGGAATACGATTGCGTAGGTGTTTGAATCGAGATAACGATCTTTTAACGATACAATATTGTTATTGATCAGCTGTAAGTTTCTCTTCTGTTCCTATGCATAAACAAAATACAGTGCAGAAAATGCAGTGCTAATGGATAAACCCACTTACTTCTAGTTGTTGTATTGGCGGAGCTGCTTGTTGTGTGCAACTCCCCCTGAGCTCCTGTGTCTGTCCCCTCTGACTCCAGCCATTAATCAAACTCCCCGCAGTCAGACCTGCATAATGCAAACCAGAGCTGACGACATGTGCAGCCCCCCGGCTCCTACCCACAGGAGAGAAGAGGAGAAGAGAAAAGAGGAGACACATGTAAAAACAAACACATCAATAATTATAATTTCAATGACATGAATCTGTAACAGCCGTTATTTGTTGTCTGGCATTGTGCACAAATTATTTTCCAAGAAAAATGTCTTTATAACTACACGAGAAACGAGAAAAATGTCGTTTTAACTACACGATTCCTCTTAAAGTCAAAATGAAATGGTGTGCGCAACCCAATTTATTTCTATAATGTGACATTTCTGATTGAAACAGGACATTTAGAAACAAACAGAATGCACAGATGAATTGAACATTAGATCTACAATTAGATTAATTTAAAAATATAGTGAATAGGGTGAATTTTATTTAATTCTAACTTTAAACCTTTTACTTTGTGGTTGACTCAACCTGATCATGATTTTATTTTTAAAGGGTTTTTCAAACTTTTTTATTCCTCTAAAAATAAAGACAGCTATACATCTCATATTTAAAAGACCTTTTTATACTGTCACTATGAAAAATGAAATTATTTGTATTTCTACCCATCATTAGTGTATAAAAATGAAGTGATTTAAAAAAATACAGCTATAAACAGAATATATAATTAACTGTGATTAATCTCCCTATTTCCAACTAGTTTTTCCGCTGACCCCCAAGATCTGTGTACTAGATCATTGTAATTCATGTGACTCATAATAAAACTGTGAATATTTCAATATCTGATAATGATATCTGTTTGCAAGCACAAGCACAAAAATAACCATAAAATATTCAAATGACTATTTAGGACTTGATTGTAGGTTAGTAAAACACCTCAACTTGACCGCAGCATCATCATTTGGCCAACTGACTGACTGTAAACACTTCTATTCTTCCCCATTAATAGAACAACCTTGTAAACATATACTGCATGGCATATTCCTTAGATATATTTTGCACAAAAATGGGAAAAAAAATAAAATAACTAACACACAAATCTAACTCCCACTGACTAAATATGACTAAATTAAGCAATTTATATAGCGACACATCAATCCCTCTTTACTTTCAAACCAGTCTTGAAACACAATGCATTACTGACACATGATTATGGAAGATATGAAGCAGTTGGGATGCTTTTAGTGGGTTAATTGGTGAATGTGATTTCACCAAGTACTACATGTTCCTGGATCAACATCTTTGTTGATCCTGGATCAACAATCCAATCAGATTTGAGGGACATGTTTACAGTTTATGTCAAGTTTAGGCTTAGAACCATGGGTGATTTTTTTTTCTTCATGTGAAGCACTTTGAGATACTTTTTAAAGGCGCTATATAAAATAGAGTTTATTATTATTATGATTTTAGGGT
The DNA here is from genome assembly GCF_988280905.1 of Pimephales promelas. Classification (NCBI taxonomy): domain Eukaryota; kingdom Metazoa; phylum Chordata; class Actinopteri; order Cypriniformes; family Leuciscidae; genus Pimephales; species Pimephales promelas. The sequence goes on from NC_142790.1 coordinate 19,016,989, forward strand.
AAAGTTATGGATATGGTTAGGTTTAGGGGAAGTATTATTTCATTGGGTAAGGTCTACATTTTGTGACAGGAATGTTGATCCAGGATCAACAAAATATGTTGACCATGGACCATGGACCATATCTTGGCAAAATCCCGGTGACTGGGTAAATTAGTGATATGCTCTAAGAAGGGGCAGGGAGAGATACTGCCCCCTACGGGATGGCATTGAGAACAGGATCTGTTTAAATGAAGTGCATGCCATAGAGGGAAGGTAATCTCACCACTACATCAAACATGCACAAAACACCTGATAACATCATGAAAAACCTTCTGTCTGTCTCCAAAAGAAGTGCATATTTAAGATGAAGCGAAGATAAGCTATCAGCTCTGAAACAAATTAAAGAACATTTACACAGACAGAATAAAGACACATTGGGAAATACGAACTGATCCGTGAAATTGTATAACAAGCTGTTTAAAGGAATTGTATAACAAGCAGTTGTTCATCTAATGCAAATACAACCACATGGGATCTTTGTTAGGAATATTCCAGGCAGTAATAATCAACAGTATTTGTGGCCAGTGCCATTATAGTATCAACTATAAATTATAGTATTTATTAATATTCTTAGTTATTAAAAAAATTAAAATAATTTTTGTTTATGTGTTTGTCAGTTTATGTGCTTTTGTCATTTAAAAAATATCTTTTTTACCATTTAATTTATTATTATTTCTATTTTAGCTTGTTTTAGTTATTTTAACTTATTCTATTTCAGTTTATTTCAATGTTATTAATTTTTTTTTAAATTGAATTTCAATTAACAAAAATAATTGCAAACACTTTAGTTTAGGGTCCAATTCTCACTATTAACTACAGTAGATGCTTATTAGCATGCATGTTAGGATATTGGGTGTGTATTAGTCCTTTTAATAATGAGAATTGGACCCTAGACTAAAGTGTTACCGTGATTTTTAAGTTTAAGTAAACAATACCAGCACTCTTAGTGTTTGTGGTATCACTGATTACCACAAAAAGTTATTTTGACTAATTAAATAATTGTGATGCTTATAATTTTGTAAAAAGCACTATTATTTAGTTTGAACTTGTCTATATTTCAGCTGTAAAATTGATTGTCTTTTTTAAGGTGGTTTTAGGTACTGTCATGGCAACAAAGTTGTAAAATTGGACATAATTTCACACAGAAAAAGTTACCAAGCAACTTTTTTCAAATCATGTTTTTGCTGTACTATGAAAATTATGAGTATTTAAAATTGCTAATAACGTCGCTTCCATTTTCACTTCCATTGTAAGTACCTCACTGTATTTTGGCTTTATTTTAAAGGAATTTGGACAATTTGAAGTGATCTAGGAGCTTTATACAAATTTTTAAAGCGAATGCCATTGAAACACACCAAGTCTATCCCTTACAGTCACCCTCGCTTTCATGCCAGTTATGGCGCTGCTCTGAATAAGGTCTATGAAGGTCGACTACTGTGCTGTCAAACAGCTGTAGGTATCATATGGTCAAAGACTCTAGCTTTGAGCTGTAATGCCATAGAGACGTCCCTGTTGTTGGATCACGTGCATAGATCTGAAGCTGTAAACTAGAATAGAAACCCACTAAATGATGCTGTGTAACACCATTACCTATCTAGAACTACTGCTCAGTGGCTTTCCATACAATCACAAACCATAAAGAACTGACAAACAAGCAGCACTTATGCACACATTTGCACACATATACACAAGCCCAGCAGGGAAGCATCGGAGCGATACTGTATCAGTGCTCAAAGCCAGTGAGTAGCTCCCTCTCGTCTGGGTTATTCTGCCTAATCCCATCACAAGACAAATCCCCTTTAGCCAAACACACACACACACATGCACCAAAGTCCATAGATAACAGGTTTGCACAACTGAAACCAGCTCAGTCAGACAGTTGTGGTGGCTGCACCAAAACAGTTTACATCACTGTACATGTGATTCTTGTTTTACTTTGGGTCTGTTAAAGAAGCAGAGAAGATGGATTGAAGAGGGTGAATGGGGGAGGAGGATGAAGCTGAATGGTTTGCTCTCCAGGATCAGAGGCCAGTGGGGCCTCTCCGTCTCCTCCTCCTCTGCTCTAGCACTGACATGACGCCGCAGGGGTCACCAGGGCTTTTCTGGGAGCGGAATGTACCACAAAAACAATCCCTGTTACACCCTCACCAACCAGAGAGGACATGGATGATACTAATCCAACATCACAAACTAATGCGATTTATGACAGAACTGACCATCGACCCGATCCTCTTCATGTATGCCGAGGATGTAACCCAAATATTCGAAACTGAAGGAGGGCACAAGTGTTTAAAGTGCCTCTATTTTTACCTTTCATGTAGTGTTTAATATAGCCGTTTGTGAATATATGTTTGAGTTTTCGTCTAACAAAAGCAAGAACCGATTCAGAACTCCATGAAACTCCATGAAGTCGTCAGTAATTCCATCCTTACTTCCTGTACAAACATTACATTATAACATTACATTTGTAACATTATAAAAGTCACCTTGGACCAATTTAATGCATCATTGTTGAATGAAAGTAGGCTACTAATTGCTTTAAAATAAAAACTTTTGAATAGTAGTGTATTTACCTGCATGTCATGTGACCATTAACAGTAAACAGAGAACCATGAACATGTACATGTGTTTTTAAATGATTGAAATATAAACTTTTAATTTCAAATGGTACATAAAGTGAGTATTTTAGGTCAAAGGTGTTCAGGGTGGAAAATTTGTTTTTGTTCTCTGATTCAGTTTCCTCCCCACTGGCTGCTGTTCCGAGTCTCAAATCCTGACAGTTTAACAGTTCAATCCCTTTGCATATTCCTGAGGTGTTAATGTATTACCAGAGAGAATTAACAGATGCCAAGCAGTCAAATAAAAACCTGTCCAATAAAATCTGCACACTGAGTGCGGCTGGTAACGCTCAGCTCAAGCGCACACACACTTGAACGGAAGGAGCAGTGAGGCATGTTGCCTTGACGTAGCACTGCTTTGTGCTGACAGCAGGAGAACACAGAGGAAACACTGAGTACACATTGTGCACACAGAGGAAACCTGATATTCCTGTTCCCAGCAGAGGACAGGCACCACAACCACACATAGAACACTGTGAACACTCGCAAATTCACTCACTGTTCACACAAATAAACACAATATGCACCTTTCTTTCCTGTTGTTACTTGGGTGTTCCTGTGCTGAATGCTCAAATCAAATATGTAAAGCATACAGGATGTACCCTAATGATAATCGACTTCCTATTGTACATAGAAACATTGTTTTTTTTTTCAACTGATGAGTGATGAAGTGATGAGAATATTGAAACAAAGTGTTCCAGAATTACTGAGAATTATGGATTATGTACAGTTTAGGACTGCTTTATTAAAAACTACTGTAAGCTGTGAAAGTTTTCAAGAGATACATTTTGTAAATTAATACATAAAAAATAATAATTTATATTTTATTTATTTATTATTTATAAATTAAATTGTATTTCATTTATATATATATATATATATATATTTAAAGTATTAACGTATGTTTTATATATACAAAAATCACTGTATATATATATATATAAATAAATGTATTAATATTTATATTATTATTCAAATACATTTTTTATTAATAGTTTCATTTATTATTTTTAAATATTATATAATATATATTTTATTATATTAATTTATTTACTTGTATAATACTTTTAGTAAGAACAGCCTCTCAAAATTGCAAAAAAAAAAATTAAAATTTAAAAATGTGATCACGTGATCAAGTTGTCTCGACTTAAAAGTTGTTTTCTCTTCGTCTGACGGTAACAAAATCATGAATCAAAATCAACACGTATATTGCTGCATCAAGGATGACCACATATTTTTACTTCAATCAGGGACTAACTAAAGCTGAAATGTCATTCAATGTTAGACCACTTCCAAATCAGTGACTAATATTTGAGAAGGAGGGAACAACTTTAACGCCATAAACACTAGAGACCATTCATTACCAGCCAACTCAAGGTTTACATTCTTATATAATCATGTTCATTTTTTTTCTCTCATGAGCGAAATTAATGTTACGAGAAAGCTACTTTTGCTAATTTGCTAAAATTAAGGTGTAGTCATAAGAAAAAAAATAAATAATGCACAGCCCCTTAGGGCTTCTACATTACAATATCCACACAACATTATACGTATAGTTATACCACCAGATGTAACAGCATGGCAACAAAACAAAAAAAAGAAGAAAGTGTGATAGAAAAGTTTAATATGAAATGCTTCTACTACTCAAAAGCATGCAGGTCTGAAACTCACTGAGACAGACACGTTGTTTTCACGCTGAGCATTTGACAGTCCTGCAGCACCATGTGCAAACAGCTCTCATCTGCAACAGCAATCCCAGTGTGTTTCTAGGAAACGGACACTCTATTGAGCCTTTGCAAAGCAGCTTACAGCCGGGGTCCGGTCCACAGCCGGCAGGCCCGGCACACGTGTGAAACGTGCACTATCACGCACGCACGCTCATGCATGCACACTCGCAGGCCTGGCCTAGACACTCTCTCTCTCAGAGCCACAGAGACTGGAGGAGTGTCAGCCAGTGTGGATTGGTTCCCATGCACTGAGAGGGGAGTGTGTGCGAGTATGTGTGTGCAAGCGTGTGTGAGTGTGCAGTCAGTGCCCTCCCAGTCAGATGGACTTTAGCACGTTTACTGGACCAGCACACCTGCGTCCTAACAGCTGAGACACACATTGTTCTACCGGTTTCGTTTCAGGATTGTCACTGCACTAAAGCGCAAAGTTGATGTGTCTGTCATACAGTCATTATTATAAAATGACTTTCATAAAAGCATATATTGTATAAAATGCAGGGCTACAAGCAAACTTTTTCCTTCTTCGAAAACTGCAATCACAACCAACCAGTAAAACGATTAATCAGTGGATATTTTTAAAGTTACCTGCCAGCTTGTTGCCAATTATCTTTTTGTAAAAAATAGAAAAAATAATAATATTTTAGTGAATAAAAAAAATGTGTGTAAAAATTAAAATTCATGAAAAATATAAATAAATCCCAAATATACAATTATTTTTTTATATGAATGTATAGGCTATATACAATTTTAGTGTGTTTAAATATTTAAATTCAGCAATTTAAGTACATAATTATTAAAACATTTCTGTTAATTAATGTTGCAATAAAAATAAAAAAGACTTACAACTTGGCAACTGACTAAAATAAGCTTATAGGTATTTAAATTGCTAACTGGAAGTAAAAAAATAGATTAAATCTAAATAGTATTTTAATATCATAAACATGTCCAAAGCACACAACAAAATTACACTAAAACAAAAATGAAAACTGAAATAGTATATTGTACAACTATAAAAATTATACTTTAGGGTCCTAAAAATGCAAGTGTAAATGCAAGATTTAATTACACACATTCTTCAGCATCAGTTCTCATTGTTCAACAAGTGATCTCAGCTTCACAGTACAGTTATCATCATCATCATCAGCCAGGTGAATCAGGGTTACTGTATGACTCCTCTGAGGAATATTTTCTATCACACGACCGCATCATTTAATGATGTAACGCTACGGGTTAAGTCATATCTATTGTAGGTACTGGCATCATCACCCACATGATCTGTGCAACCTGAATGTGAAAAGAAATATCATATTACTTTATTATAACGCTAAGCCCACACTGCTGACCTCACCTAAATTTAACGATGATTGCAGCCCATGTCATTATCTTAATCATCTTCATGATTATCACCATCACCAGAATAGAAGCACACAGCATGTACTGTACTCAGTCATTATGTTTGCACCACTGGGAGAAATTCATAGCTGTCATCATCAAGCTCTGCGTTTTCTCAGAATATCTGACTATTGCAGGGGCCAAACAAAACAGCATAACGTCCCCACACTGATCCGGACTTGGTAGTTATTTATTTTCATCAGGCGCTCAGCTTGTTCTGTGCCAGAACTTGTGTGAGTCCGTCCCCAGCGCAGCTGAGGGCAAAAGCTCTGATATCAGTGCAGAAATAAACCCACAGGAGCGATGAGTCAGATCTGAGTCAAGCCCTGCTCCCCACAAACACAGTCACGATGCTTCTGATAGTATTAGATTTGCCAACTAACCTTCTGAGGGTGGCAAACAAGGTCTGCTATGCCTTGAAGTTGAAGTTTCTTCAACTATGGGCACTTTTGGTCCTGAGGACTTTAAAAATTAGGGAAATCTTAAACTGTAGAAATGAATCTCCCTTGAAACCTTTTTTAAACCAATTATTTCAATCTTCCCCCTAACAAGTAGATATTTATGTCACAGGAAAATTCAGTAAATTTATATATATATATATATATATATATATATATATACATACTGTATATTATAACAATATTTGCAAAAATGACATTTATATATATATTAAAAATATTTAAAAATAATCATACTGTATATATTATTGCACATAAAAAATGTAAAGAGTATTTGTAATTATTTTAATTATATTTAATTTTATACGATTTTTTTAAAGATTAGTATTTTATAAGGTTACTCTTATCTTATTACAATTGTATAATCTTTTATAATTAACGTATGCATTATTAAAAAATGTATAATCAATAGAGTATTGAAAAATGTTATCTTAGTTTTCAAAATTATTAATTTGAATTAATTCACCTTCATAGTTAAAAAAAACAACAAATAACATTAAAAAATGAATAACAGTTGTCCATATGTTATGATTGAACATCTTGGATAAAGGTACAGGTATAAAATCTACATATAAAAGGCATTTGAAAAGTAGCAAAAACAAATTAAGCCATTACGAAACAAAATCTTTTTGTGACATATAGCGAAAAGAAAAATGCTGTGACATGAAAATGCCTGTAGTTGAAGAGACATCGGAACTTTTCAACTGTCTTTTGCCCCAAAAACACTACTGACCATGCAACAGTTTGAGAAAGAGGGGGAGTGCTGCAGAGGAAAAGGAGAGCAATGCAGGAATTTAAAGAATCTGACTTGTTTGTGTCGTAAATATGCATTTGCACCAAGAATTCAGTGAATCAGGCAAAAGGCAGCAGGATTGGAGACTGAGATCTGCCCACAAAGCTGAGATCAGTTGTGTGTTTGAGCAGCTGCCCTGTGCTTGACCCTAGAGGTTCACATGCTGTAAACTGGACGGGACAATGGTAGGACTTCATTAAAGCAAATCACATTGTGGTCCAGGTGTCTAGGCACACTGAGAAGAATAACTGGAAAAGCAAGACCCTACATGTGTGCGTGAAGAAAGAGTGATATACAGATAAACAGTTGACTAAGAGTGCAACTTTAGGTCAGTAAAAATGTGTGTATAAAGATGCACTGTAAGCGCAGGATTACTCACTGTGCTTTGGGCTGCAGCTGGGACTGCTCCACTTCACTGCTTTGGTTGTCGCGGCAACTCGGTGCACGGCACGGGTACGCAGAGGGCACGATGCCAGGTAAAAGGGGGATGTTGGCATCGGCCTGTGGTTCTTCCAGCTGGCACTGCCAGGAACTCGGATACCCTGCAAGGCAGAGCCAACTTTATTCAAACACCATCTTACACTTGTGCTAAATCTGCACAGATGTCATTACAGTACTTCCTTGAGGAATATCAAGGAATATATTTTGTACTGCTTTTCTTTGAATTTTGTTTTAAACCCTACGCATTAACTAAATTTACACTATTTTATTGTGTAAATGTGAACACCTCTCATTTATGTACTTGTATGCAGTTTTCACAGGGCTAAAGCCTACCTACAACATCAGCTTGGACTGGTTTGCTGGTCTTATCTGGTATGCTAGTCTGGCCATAAGGGAATTCATAAGGGTAGGATGCTACTGTTGGTATTGAGGTCATGGTCCAAGCTGGATGACCTTCTAGCTGAACACTAGTCGGGATATGAGACAAGCTGGACCAGCAAACCATCTTGGTCTGGGTTAAACTACTTAATCAGGGTGAGTTAGCCCAAGTATTTCCCACAGAAAACACTAGTTTATTTAAAATAGCCTTTTCTAACCTGTTTACTTATTTTAGTAACATATTCAGCTATTAAACGACGTGTGTGTTGCAAATTAACAAAACATTAGAAAGAAAAGCAAGCAAAAACCAAGCAACGATTCCATAACGAAGAAAGTCTGCTTATCGTGTTACCACAGTGGTCTTGATTTATGACTGAACAACAGCTCTTTGTCCCTGGCCTGTGCTTTCTAATGTTCAATCTGATTTATCTCGACAACGACTCTCTCCTGCCCTCTATTGCTCGTTTGGAAATATTACATTGATAACCAAAGCAGATCCATGGCCTAGTTTTCACGACCTTGTATTTGGTTGTTAGATATGTTTTTCAAAATGTTGACGGTTATCTGAAAATACGCGGAAACATTCGTCATTAGTCTTGCAAGATGAAAGAAAAAAAATAACCAAACATGACCAAAACTAAAAATTAACATCTGTTAATTAGGCTACCTATTTTACAAACAAAATAAATGTTTTGAAAGGCATAACGTCACTTACGTTGAAAGATAGTTGAACTTGTCGACCTTAAACGCCTGTTAAATTTGGGCACCTTGCCGACCAGATGTGATGAGAAATCCAGTCACGTAAAAAATATATGTTCATAACATCATATGAAACAGTAGTCTCGCGAAGGGGAGGAAGCGGTTTGACCTCGACGCCAAATAGTCACAAATAGTAAACCTAACTTTTTAGACTATTTTTTGTTGACTAGTTAGCTTTCGCGTGGGGTCCACTAGGGGGCCTCAGTTAACTTCCTGTGAATCAACAAATTTGAAGTTTGTTTATTTAAAAAAATAAAAACACAAAAAGTCCATAAAAAGCATATAGTAAAGGAGAAAAAATATACATAAACACACATAAATATATAAATAATTACTTGTAGGGTGGATTATAATTAATCCATTAGCTATCAATGATCAAAGTTTTAGCTGTTGCATTATGTGAGTCGACCCAACAGAAGCAATAGAATAGGTTCTTTGTCAGATCTTCATTTTAGTCATTAGTATCAGAAGAGGTCAAAACACCACGAATATCCTAAAGCTGCCAAAATCATGTGCCTCATCAAAAGCATAAGAGTTGGTGACTTGCTGTTAACAGGGTGGACTGCAGCCAAGCAACATGTGAGAGGGAGAAGACAGCTCAGGACTGATCTGATGAAGAATTGGCTAATCTAGACGTTTTTTTAAAATATATAATGCTTGTGAAAACATCTTGTGTATTTGTGTATATATATATATATATATATATATATATATATATATATATATATATATATATAAGAAATAAACGAAATAAATGCTGCTGAAATTGAACAGTATAGAAAGAAACTCATACAGTAAGTTTGGAATAACTTGAGGGCGAATAAATGATGACAGGATTTTCATTTTGTGAACCCTTTCTTTTAAGTGTGTTTGGAAACAGTCACAAAATTATTAAGCACACTTTTAAATAAGTTTTATAATTTGAATATACCACAATTTCACGTTTAATACAGTGTACTGTAGCCTATATGGCACTTCTTTTCACAAGGGCACATGATATTTTGTGAAGCTTGCTCACAAACGAGGCACAGGGTCTTACACTTGATGAACCATGAAAATCTTTCATGCCTGTCCTGAGGCATGGGTGTTAAACATGTCCTATAAGGGTTTAAAGTGTCAAAGGAAGGCAAACATTATAAATCCAACATAGGCTATGCCTGCGGGAACCTCCGCACACGCACATAAAACTGCTGAAGAAGTTAAGCTTTGCCATCTTTTCCTCAACCACTAGCAATTTTTAAGTAAAATATATAATAAAAAAGTATTAACCCTCCTATAGATGCATGCTATGATATCATGTTTCTATTCTGCAGACTGGTGACAGGGTCTCCCCTCAATCAGCCCTCCATGGAGTCCTTTAAAACTTAAAGAGCCCAGCTGTCTTTCCTTTAAAGAGCAGCATTCAGTTTTCAAAGTGGTGCTTCACATTGTTTAAACACAAACATAACCCACACAGTTATCACAGTAGACTCAACTCGACACCAACCCGTATATTCTGTTGGTTTAAACAGCAAAGATGAGAAATGAAATGTAAAGGTGGCAGATGTTTCACAGTGCTGTGAAACTGTGATGTAACCCTAGGGCTTCAGAACTGCATGAAAGGACTGCAAGTCGTTTAAAGCGCTTGCATGCGGGTTGAGATAAAACACTTGTACTAGCCTGTGGTCATGTGAATATTTGCTAGCAGAAGAACATGAGAAAAAACGGCCACCCTGATAGGCTACACGCGGCATGTGAAACTCACCACTAAATGAGTTCTGTAATTTTTGTTGTTGTAAAGAAGGGGTGTCCAATCCGGTCTTGGACCATCCAAAATTAATTAAAAACACCTGAACCATCTAATCAATGTCTAACATGCTAGAAATTTTTAGTTTGAGGCAAGTTGGAGCAAAACTCTGCTGAGCAGTGGTGCTCTGGGACCCCCAGTTGTAAAGAAGCAGCATAATTGCAAAGAGATTTCCAAATAAAACTGTGAAGACTTCAGGTGACGCCAGCTCTGGATCAACAAAACTATCAAACATTATCCTTATCCTATTGTAATCATTACGAGCTGTAAATGTTCGTTGAGTCTACTTAACTGAATACATGATGTTAACAAATCACAGATCGCTCTATATCACTGCCTGCATGGACTTTACTTTGCTACAGTCATTTCTGACTGATAACAGAATACTTTTTGTGTAAAGCCGCTTTGAAACAACATATAGGCCTATTATGAAAAGTGTTATACACAGCTGATCTTGGATCAGAGAAATGATACACCGGGGACCCAGGAAAGACAAAACAAATACCTCTCTTTGCCCCATTGACTATGGCAGAGTCTTAGATGGAGACAGACTGTCAGTTCAAGGCAGAAACTCAAATCCAGTCATTTCCTGGGCTGTCAGGGGCCATTGAAGTTTGTTCAAGTGAGTCATTCATGTACTAAACTCATATGACAGTCCCACGCACAAACAGGAGCATTACAGTCAGAACACCTAAAGTCAAGTTCTCACGTGCGGGAAAGATACGCTTGTATGTAGCATTGTCAACAACAAACTCCTAGAAGAACATTCATATTATGTATCTTTTTTGAATGTGACATTATTTTAATACAACAAAAATATATAATATAATATAAATACAACAAAAATATATAATATATTATAATATAATATAATATAATATAATATAATATAATATAATATAATATAATATAATATAATATAATATAATATAATATAATATAATATAATATAATATAATATAATATAATATAATATATCACCTGGATGAACAACACTGTTTTTGAATGTTTTTAAAACAAAAATAACAAAATATCTGAATTGTGTAAATCCATAATTAAACAATTAATAACACTTTTTGTATCACTATCATATAGATTTTTGCAAATATTTACTATAGATTTAAAACTTAAATCCTGACTCATGAAAAAAAACGTGTGTTCAAAAATGTGAATTTGTTTTGCTTGTATTGGAAGCTGTTTCATGGAATTAAAAAAGACAATTTCTGACTTCATAACTCGTAATTGTGAGATATAAACCTGCCATTCCTCATGAGGAAAAAAAGTCAGAATTGTGAGATAAAAAGTCGCAATTACCTTTTTTATTCCCTGGTGGAAACAAGCTTCCATATTAATGTGATGAGATAATGAAGATATAAGTCAAATAAAAAGCTTTGCTTTCTGTGCTAAAAGTCTGTATTTTCTACAAAGTGATAATTCTCTCTCTGGGCATTATGGATCATTTGCAGAGTTCTTCAGTGCCTCTTAAAGGTTGAAGAATATAGCACAATTGCACGTGCAATTCAACCGAGACCTTTAGCTTAAAATAGGTGTCAGAACTAAAGGAAATAATTTGACAGGAAAGTGCAAGCACAGGCAGCAGAAAGACTGGTATTAGTGCAAAGCTATGGCTTTAAACAAGGTCGTTTTTCAAACAGACAGCTAATTAGCTAAACCCAGGATTAATGAGAAGTAATTTCCCTACTTTAAAACTATCTCACAGTACATTTGAGAGTGTAAAATCTGGCAAAGCAAACTGCAACAGGAAAATAATTCAAACTTTGTCTTTAATTCAAACGGCTGTGAAATTCTGCCTTTATTCACAATCCTTGGTCCTTTTTCTCAATTAAAAGCTTGAGGTTTAAAATATAAAGTACACTCTTAGAAGAAAACGTTCTATATTAAAAGATTATGTCGGATGCTTCAACCTTTTAGGGGTTCCCACCATGTGATCATTTTATCGATTTAGTTTCAATTAATTAATATAGCTTGAATTCATTTTTGGAATAAAATTTTTATGACTTATACGGACACATATTTAGTATGTGTTTTGTGGTCTTATTTCAGCACATTTCATTTTATTTTATTTTAATAACCACGCATAAACATTATTCTCTTAAAAATACAAACATTTACATACACGTTGCTCACATATTATGGTAGCCCTTCTTGTGCTATATAGAGTGAATTTACACCTTTTCCATTAGCGTGTTTATAAATAACTGAAAAAAGCACGGATGTCAGTGCATGTCAAAACATCCCAAGGACCCCAACTACACCTTGGTCCCCAGGGGGTTAACATGTCTTTGCTGGGTCCATCCAGAGTGCCTGGGATCAGCCATCACGGTTTCAAAGCACTGAAGCACAAAAAACAAGACCAAAGCACAAAGAAGTGATTATATCAAATACATGCTAAAATCCGTCACACTCATTAGCAGAATGAAGTATGCAGATTTTGTCCACTATGTAACTTTGGACTCACAGGTTAATCCATGCATTTCGTAATTGGTTTCCTGCTTACTAATAAAGAACAGTGTGTACAACTTAGACACAGCAAAATGCATTTAAGTCTCATAGCTGTTTTCAGCGGCTCTTTTTAAGATGGAATGAGATGCCACGCCGGCTCTGGGACTCGGGACTGACCCCTGAACATAAGTGTCTAGAGCAGGCTCAACCCAACAGGGGCAAAAGTCAAATGGAAGCTTGACCCTAATAAGAGAAGACATCAGGGGTCCCACAGAAGTGACCTGGGTCATGGTGCAGTCTAACCATCTGTCTAACACCTATCACAGCATCTAATGATGTATTGCAGAGAAAGCCTTCAATGTGAACATGATAAGATTAAATATTTAAAATATTAACTCAATACATCACAGCGCGCAGAAATAAGAAAGCGTTCACGTCCTCATAGAACTCGTAATGACAACTTGGATTCCAAGTTGCTCTAATGGATTGTGGATCGCATTCAAATATTTCATCCAGTTGACTACGGTGACCACGGTTGACTACGGTAGCCTCAGGATAAGAGCCAGAGACCCTTAAACCTACCCATACCACTTAACCAATCCCTAACCGTACCTGTATCCCACACTCTAAAAAAATGCTGGGTTGTTTTAACCCAATTTTGGGTCAAATATGGACAAACCCAGTTATTGGGTTAAATTTACAAATTGCATTTTTAATCCAACATATGGGTTTGTCCATATTTGACTCCAAATTGGGTTAAAACAACCCAGATTTTTTTTTTTTTTAATAGAGTGCACCAGTGTTTTTCAATGCAAAGTAAACAACAATCAAACAATTATTTTTGATGCAATTACATAGTAGTTAATGACACCTAAATGTACAGTTATCATGCATAAGAACACACAAACATACAGATAACATACTGTTCCAAAAAGGAAAAGAAATACACATATTCTATTGTTATTCAAGCCTATTGTACACTCTAAAAAATGCTGGGTTGTTTCAACCCAAATTTGGGTCAAATATGGACAAACCCAAATGATGGGTTAAAAATGCAATTTAAAAAAATTACAGTTCAAAGTGAAAATTGAAGTTGAGTTGAAAAAATTTTATTACATTTTTAACCCAACATGGGTTTGTCCATATTTTAACCAAATTTGGGTTCAAACAACCCAGCATTGTTTAGAGTGTAATATTTAATTCAATTATAATGAATATTTGAATGTGATGGAATCATGCAAACCGCCAGGCCTGAGGAAACCCATCTTTATGCACATATTACACTATGTATTGGTAGAGATGACATGTAACATTATGCAACTTTTAATAGTAAGAGCCATGTGTTTTATTGATGGCAATCACAATTTTTCCAACCAACCCTTTTTACAGGGTGCAAACCTTCAGGAGGCAGTTTTCCCAGAGTCAGGTGTAATAAACCAGCCAGACTTTGCCCACAGATTCTGTCCTGTGAGTTCCCCGCGTGATGCACAGAGAATTGTCGCTAGGCATCTGTCAATCGAGTGAGCAACAAGCTTTTCAAAGGTAAAAATATTCTCTTATTTTATCCATTTCATGTCAAAATCTAAAAAAAAATGTGTCCGGTTAAAAAAACAAACTGTATTTAAAACCATGATTAGGCCTATTTAAAATATTTGGTGTTCTTTTAAGCGTATACCAATGGATTACTAGCATTCTGTAAACAAGAGATGGTTAATTATCAGTTAGCAGATGAATTATCAGCACTGGCAATGATTAATATGAGTAATGTGCCATAGGTCAGTTAATCAAAGATGTTATATTCTGTATCATGGTTGTAATTCATGAATGTTTTGGAATACAGTCCTAAAGTTGTTGTTTTTTTAAAGAAAGACTTCTGATTATTGCAGTGAAAGTAGCTTCAAAAATGAAAGTGTACAATGTAAAGCAACTGTACTTAACTAAACATTTATTATCTTAAACACTCTAAAAATTGCTGGTTGTTTCAACCCAAGTTTGGGTCAAATATGGACAAACCCAGCCATTGGGTTACATTTTTTTATTACATATTCGACCCAAAGTTGTATTAATACAACCCATCATTTTTATACTGTACACAATGTCCAATTTATTTTGGTGGTCCACTTTGCAACTACATGTCAACTAACTCTCATTAGATTATTAGTAGACTGTAGGAAACGATACCGTTATCATCTCCGTGTAAACTACAAAAACGTGAATTTGTGAAAACGATGATGTTGTGTGTATTACGATCTATGTGACATCGCCAACTACTGGCCTGGCATGCAAAATACAAAATCATAACTGTTTTTAGTTGCGTTTTGAATTTGAACATAAACACAATGGAATGGATTTGGAGTGTTTAATCTTTTGAATGATACCTGTGATGATTACTAAAATGTGTTAAAAAAAAAAAAATTAAATAAAAAAGGCGTCCAACTACCGGGACTGACTGTTAACAGGATAACTGCTTTTCCCATAACTGAAACCACTCCATGTGACTGAATGCCACAAATCTGTCCATGTCAAGACGCATGTGATGTGTGTTCATAGTGTGTAAGTTGGGACGTGGACAGAGGACAGAGTATTAGGTGAGGAAGAAGAAATGGAAGTGAAGAGCAGCTTGAGGAGGGCCCAGTCTCTCAGAAGTGTTTCCACTGATCATTTCGTGTCCTGGACAGAAACTGGACTCAGAGACAAGAGGAAGTCTGTCTCTCAGCTTATGTTACAGTGAGGAAGATGTTTCTCCTAACTATTTAAAGAAATTCTGTCATCATTTACTCACCCTTTTGATGGTCCAAACCTGTATGAATTGCCTTCTCTCTGGGACATAAAATGTGATGTTTAGCAAAAATGTCTGGGATGCTGTTTTTCATACAATGAATGAGGGAGGGGAAAGGGGGAAAAAAGGTTGTCAATGAAATTTGTTCACTATTTATATTCTAAGTGTCCTAAATCCATACAAAAACTTGATGGAATTTGAGTTGTTATTCACTGAAAATCATGTGTGATTGACTTCCATTGTATGAAAACAAACAGCTAATCCATTCACCTAAAGATATCCTATTGTATTCCACAGAAAATAAGAGATGAAATGTGTTTTGAAAAACATGAAGGGGAATAAATGATGACAGAATATCCAATTTGAGTTAAATAAATGAGTTTATACTTCTTTAATAAACACTTGATATAATTATCAATAATCCATTGGACTTGATGTTGATGTGTAAATAAACAGAAAGTGTACAGTTCGATTTTCCCAAGTCATTTTGAATTAAATGAAATTAAATCCAGGACTTTATCAGACCTTCTGAACACCATGTCTTCACCAGCTACCAAAACTCTCCTGGAAGAAAAACAAAAGTTGATTCAGAGGATATCAAGCACGAGGTAAAAACACCAAACCCCACATAAGCTTCTCTACTCTCTCATCCACTGCATTACCTGGTTTTCTAATTTCTCCCACAGGAGAGCAGGCAGATTGCACCAATTCCTGTCAGTGAGAATGTCGGCAGAGTTGAGACACAAGTGAAGAAGTCTGATGTCAAAGTGAAGAAGTCTGATGTTGAGACACAAGTGAAGACGACTGATGTCAAAGAGAAGTCCAGAGTCTCTCCTCTCTCCCGCAGTAAGTCTATGGGGAGCCTGCCTCAGCACAGACCTACGGGCACCACAGCACTCAGGGCGCTCTTTGAGTCAAAGGTCACCACTCAGCCTGAGTCCAAGACGGCACCTCGGTCAGTGGGTGCTGAGAAAGCCAAGAACACTACTCTTCCAATCACTCTTCCCAATAAGAAGGATGCTGAGGACATAAAGCCCCAAACAAAGGCAGAGGTTAATAACAGCCATGATGAACCAGAGAAATGGACCAAAGAGGTTCAAGTGATCACAAAGGTGAACAGTCAGACCTTACAGAGATGTGCATGACCAAGAGTCATCTGTATTTTACTGATGAAATATTTACTCTTTCAGAGTGAGAGAACAAAACAGACAATAACCCGATCTGATCGAAGAAAGACCATTTCTGGCATTTATAGCGAAAAAATAACAACTCCAGATGGTGAGTACAAAACGTTTTACATTTTATAAATGCCGCTTTTCCATGGCTCACTATCTATGTATGTGTATGTGTGGATGGATGGGTGGGTAGATGGATGGACAAATGATAGATAGACAGATAGACGGATGAATGGATTGATGGACAAATGATAGACAGATAGATTGACTGACTGAGTCCTGATTTAGGTAGGGTTAGGATTTGTTCAAAACTCTACACTCTACATAAAAAAATGCTGGGTTGTTTTAACACAATTTTGGGTAAAATATGGACAAACAGCCATTGGGTTAAAAATTTAACCCAGCCATTGGCTCATAGTTTGAGGTACACTCTAAAAAATGCTGGGTTGTTTTAACCCAATTTTGGGTAAAATATGGACAAACCCAGCCATTGGGTTAAAACAACCCAGCATTTTTTAGCAATAGTAATTGCAATACCTCAGCTAACACCACTATTAAAAATTCTACTTCAAGGTTACGTTTCATGTGTTGACAGAGTATCATGTGACCTACTGTAAATGACAAGAGCAAGCTATTTAGAATATCTTCCAAGACAAAAAGCCCTTTCTTTGGCAAAAACTGTCAAATAAAAGCACTGGTGAAATATAGAAAATAAACTTCACGTTAGCTTTTGATAAAACTTGGGCCACATGCGAGGGCTCTCCAAATTTTAACTGGGAAAACGCCTGACATCACAGCAGGAGCAACAACTGTTCACTATGAAAATAACGTGCTTTTTTTAGTCATTTCTGAGTGCTGGGTTGGGGCAGACTGGAAATATAGTGGTGTATCTCAACAAGTGATTGACTCAGCCTGGTGTAGCAATAGCAGAATAGCTCCTAAAATAGCTGGCTGGCACTTATCCCTCCATGAGAGCCGGACAGGGTCAGCTGTTCGCTGAACAGAAGCGGAGCCACAGGCTTGCTGACACACTCGGAGGACACATATGGCCGATAGACCCGTCAGAGGATCATTACTGAAGCAATAAAATAATTCAGATGGATTTGATTTAAGCTCATGAGCAAAGAGAAAGAGCACTGAATGGTGAGTTTATGTTTACACATTTTTTAAACCGTTAAATTGCATCAAATAGTGCGTGTGCTAAGAGGATTTCCCACATCATGTGTATTATAGAAGACACACTGTTGTGTAACCAAGGACATGGGATTTCATTATTCATTTTTGTTTTAAAAAAACAGGCTGGAAAACAAGTTAACCTTAACATTTTACTGTGCAAATAAATAATCGTATGTTAATTTTCAACTCACCAACATGCTGAAATTAGTTAAAGGTGATTTTTATTGGACACTTTGCTTCACTTGTCTTCATCAAATATTATTTATACATTGTTTTAAAGGAAATCTGTCTTGTATTGTTAATGAATAGCTGTTGGTGAACTGGACAGAAAAGATGATAATGTAATCAATAATTATGGAACCGAAAAATAATCTCATAATCATTGTGATACCTAGAATCAGATAAGTAACAAGAATGATTTAACACAGATCCACTCAACAGGTAAATTATTTACTACAATAAAAAATAGACTTTGCTAAAAATCAGATGAGTTTCTCTCCCTTCATGCTTTTAAGATACTAAAATACAGCCATGGTTGATTATAAAGCAATATTTTGCCCTTGGAAGAGAATATAAGTCTGACTCTGTACCCTTCTTCTCATTCAACCAAGCTGTGGTTCTCGACTGGAAATCCCACTCGTATCTGTGTCACAGAGAGTCAGATGTTTTCCAGCCTTCGAAATGCACTACACTGATCATAGCAGCTGTCCAACATTGCCACAATCGAGCTGACAGAGCAATAACCATCACCACATCCCTGTTTTAAAATGATGCACACAAAATGGATTTAATATTCATTTTAAAAAAGCGTTAATGGAGGCACAAAGGTCTCCTTTGGTATGGAAGTACCTTAGGGTCATACAAATAAAATTATCCTAAGACACAAGTGAGATCACACTTTGTATCAGAAATAAACATGTTTTTTCAAAAATGGCCGCCAATGCGCCGAAAATACTCTAGAGCCCATATCTTTCCTTCAGTTATCGCTATAATGACAAATTTAGTGTCAAAGTGTACATTTTGGGGTCAAGGAATCCAATGAAATTGGTTTCAAGTTTAAAAAAAATAATAATTTTCCCCATACCATGAAAATTGGGGGTAAATATGCACATTTCACATAAAAATTATGTCGTGACATCTCCATCATGTCGCTAGGCTACCTCCGGATCCCGCAGTTTTTTTTAGCCGCCCATTCCCACCCGCAGCAAAGTTCAAAGTGCCCGCTCCCACGTGATTTGCGTTGGGTCCCGCGGGACCCGACGGGACTCAATCCCAATGCAGCCCTCCACTCTGTGGCAACTGCTGCAACCTATCGAGGGACTGCTCGTGATGTAAGCACCAATGAGGCCGCCGGCGCCCTCAGACGTCACGTCCCGCTCTAATGGGCATGGCTTATGCCTATATAAGCAAGAGCTTGATAGGATGCTCCTTGGTTTTCATCGACTGAAGCGAAACCAGATGGTAGCACAACCAAGTCTTGGTTTGAGGATGACCTTGTAGTCATTAGGCCCAAACTCAAGGGCCGACGCGCTAACAGAAAGTGTGTGTAAGTCACCCATCCACTTGACCCGGCCGATAGCCAGGCGGTTTTCAACAGACTGTAAAGGTTTGAAAGGGGCACCCTTCATGGCCTTAAAGACCAAGGAATGGTCCCATATGGGAACCGAGGTGTGATGAGGAGGGTTCATCCTTCTAGCTCTCCTGAGGAAGCAGGCTACAAGGTCGTTCCTACCCAGTGACTGGCCATGTGAATGTTTGAAAAGCGCAGCAATTCACCTTTGGCTAAGCCACGCCCTAGAATGTAGATTGACCAATCACAGCGCAGCCAAGAACGAGCTCCCACAGAGGTCGGACACTTTTCAGAGCGCTCCATTGACTTACAACACAGGCGTCTCATATTTTTGGTCTCGGCAGGCTATTACCGTCATAGTTTTATCCAAAATATGGTTAAACGTTGTGCCTCGGGCATTTGTAACACAGATACGCGTTTCCCAGAGAGGTTGGAGGGGGGTGTCCGTCTTTTCCCTTCCCAAAACCGAAGTAAAATCCTGACAAGTGTCGTCTTTGGAAACTGTGGATGTCCTCAGTCAGCTAAACCCCGCAAAGATCAACAAGCACATCTTTTTTTTTACTTCTAACCTTACTGTGAGTGTGAAGTTATACTAGTTAGACCGTTTTATAATGTTTTAGGTTATGATTTCGGTTCTCATACCGGTTGTTGATACGCTAGCACAGTGTTTCCCAACCCTGTTCCTGGCGGCACACCAACACTGCGCGTATTCTTTGTCTCCCTAATCAAACACACCTGATTCAACTCATCAGCTCATTAACCCATCTGATTATGAGCTGATGAGGTGAATCAGGTGTGTTTGATAAGGGAGACAAAGAATACGCGCAGTGTTGGTGTGCCGCCAGGAACAGGGTTGGGAAAAATTGCGCTAGCACACGCTGCTACGTTATACTCGTGTAGTCCATTTGCTTTGTAAGAACGATTATAGAAGTGAATAGAGACCTACCCTGTTTTGCATGTTGTGTAACAGTGTTGCTCCCTGATATTGTTATGTAATTGTTGTGTACTTTGTTGTGTACTTTATTAGACTCCTTGACCACAAAAATGTACACGTTGATACCAAATTTGTCATCATAGCTATAACAGAAGCAAAGATATGGGCCTCTCAAGAATGATTGGTGGCCATTTAAAAAAAATGTGCGCATATAAGAAACAAAATGTGATCTCACTTGTGTCTTAGGATAAATTTATTTCTATGGCCATAAGGTACTTCCATACCAAAGGGGACTTTTGCATCATGACTTGAAGTCAAAAGTTGCTTAACCTCTCTATTATAAGTCAAGGGTCAGGATTTTCCTTAAAAATGTACAATATTAAAGTAAATGACTGTGATGCATGAATGATTTTGAGAAATAAAGAAGGTAATAATGTTTGGTAATAATTAGAATCATTGAGAAAACTCAATGTATTTGGGAGTACTTATGTTCGCTGAAAGTCTAGATAAGGGGGTCTCTGGATACGAATCAGTCAATAAATTATAATAATCTTTCATAATTTACTGTTAAATCTAAAAGCCCTGCTAAAAGCTTGCTGGGTCACTGATAAAATCTCTCACAAAACTAACAAATATTATGCCTGACCAATCGCTCACCTCCCATTGAAAGACAAACTTTTCTTTTGAAATCAATCTCATATCTGACAGTTAAGAATGTCTTTTTGCCCCCCTGATGCGTGCGCCTGGTTGTAAAAGCACAGATGTTGACCTTGATTTCATTCCTTCATTCAAGAAATTAGGAGTCAAATTTTGAGTTACAATAACCATATCGTGATTCTGATCTTTCTGCTGTTACAGAGGATAAAAGAAGGTCGGTCGGAGACTTCAGAGACAACTCGGCTCTCTACGAACTGGAGAAACCCTCTATTTCAGTCAAAGCATTGTCTGCACTATATCTGTCAAAAGTGGCAGCTGCAGAACCAGCAGGAAACCTCTTGAAACCAGTTAGTACTTGTAGCTACTTTTGGGGCCAGGGGGATAAGACAGGGTAAGGCAGCAAGAAAATGCTGCTAAATTGACTGCTTATACAACTGTGTTCTGTTTATCAGTGTCCAAGGAGCATGCACTGTAAAATAAAAAAAGTTGCTGTCTTAAATTAAAGTGCATAACTTATGAAAAAAAACGTTCTGATTAATTAAAGCAATGCAAAAACATGTCGTCATAACGTAATGATCAATAAGTTATGACAACATATTTTTTCATTGCTTTTACTCATCAAAATAAGTCAGTTTAATGTAATTTAAAGGGACAGTTCACTTTGAAATTCTTTTTAGCTTGCCTCAAGGGCATCCAAGATGTAGGTGTCTTTGTTTCCACAGTATTTTTAATTTTGATATTTTTAGGTCAAACTGTTCTTGTCTATCAGTCATATAATGGAGGTTTATGGGGTCTACCTCAAAGAGCATGCACATAGAAGTCCAAATTAAACCGACAGACAAGAACGGTTTGACCTAAAAATATCAAAATTGAAAATTCTGTTGAAACAAAGACACCTACATCTTGGATGCCTTTGAGGTAAGCTAAAACATATAAAAAAATAATTTCAAAGTGAACAATCCCTTTAAGTTCAAACAACTTAAATGTCCAAATTTATTGTACTCTTACTTTAAGGCAGCAACTTTTTTTTACAGTGCATATATTATTACTATAGTATGTTCTACTTTGGAAAAATTAAGTTATTAAAATCAGTTCAGTTTTTTTTTTTTTTTACAAAAGATTTTTTCATTTTTTTTATAAAAGTTCAACTTGAAATTGAATTTGCTGTTTCTAATCAGACACGTTAGTCATTTCCTTGATTTTTGTCTGTTCTAGTATCCCACTTCTCCAACTGGAAAAAGGCCAAAAGCAAGCAAGGTAAGGAAACATATTTTTTTAAATATGTACTTTAATCTAGTGATAAAATTGGCTTTATCAAGTACAAACTAACCCCTGATGTGAACTCTGTAAAAAAATTATAATATTGTCAATAAATGTGTTTTGTTCAAGATTAAGTACATACCATAATATATTGCACTTTATTCTTGAAATAAAATTGTTGGCTATTTTAGTTTGTGTCTTTCTGTAATTGCATACTCAGTAAATAACACATTGTAGTAGTGACCCTTTTGATACAGTGTCTGAATTAAATTAACAACATTGAATTTGCAGCGTTTGATTACCTACTCATTTAACAGGACAGAAAATATCTTTTGGGTGTCTTTGCCGGACTTTGTCTGTTTCTTAATCACCGGTCTCATACTAACATGAATGATAATGTTCTCAACTGCCTGTATTCAGACTGCTGAAATTAATAACCATTAGAAACGTTAGGCGCAAAACACTCGTTTTCTTTGGCATGCGGTTTGGCTTCTGTACAGTTCAGCAGGTATGTTAAACTTCTTAACTATTTGTGTTTGCTTAGAATTAATCATAACCATTTGAAATGATAGGTTAATATATTAGCTACAATAATCTAATCTGGTTGTCATTTTTTTACTCTAAGATGGCTGAAGGTGCACAAAACAGCATAGCATATGCGCCTGAATCAAATCCATCTACACATCATCCAGAAACCACTGTTGATGAGTATGAGCGAGCCTTTACTTCACCACCCCCAACAAGAGAAGTAATGTCCATTCTGCAACAACGCAGACAGAAATGCGAGCTTAGACGACTGCTAAAACACACTTATCCTGAGTTGAAAAATGTAGACAGTTTGGTTGAGAGGGAGATGGCTGATATTCTCAACATGGACCCAGTCACAGACACTGGATACCAGAGTGAGGTCCAAACTCGGTGCTGGATGTTTGAGAACCATGATATCAATTCAGTGGATTTCCACGACCAAAAACCACAGATGAAAAAGGAGTTTCAAGAGGGAGAAATCAAGAGAACCGTTTGTATGTTTGAACAACCTACAGCCAACCTCCTCAACGAAGAGAACAAACCCCAACTCAACGAATCCGAGGAAGGGACATCAGAGCAGAGCATCAGAGTGGATGTGAAAGCCACACGCAGAATGTTTGAAGCTCAATCGATGGATATTCTGAGAGACAGTCAAAGCCCCTGTCCAAGGAAAAACATTGTTTCTGAGGAGGAAGGTGGCTCGGTCTGGAAACCAAAGAACAATTCTGAAACTGATGGAAAACAAACATCAAA
The DNA here is from genome assembly GCF_988280905.1 of Pimephales promelas. Taxonomy (NCBI): domain Eukaryota; kingdom Metazoa; phylum Chordata; class Actinopteri; order Cypriniformes; family Leuciscidae; genus Pimephales; species Pimephales promelas. The sequence goes on from NC_142790.1 coordinate 19,040,675, forward strand.
CATTCACCATAACAGTGAAACCACTGATTTCATAAACACAAACAAGGTCTTTGTAGGTATATCTAGAGCAAAACAGGTCTTTGAAACAATATTACACGACAAGGAGAACATCTCGCCCACAAATGATAGCTGTAGCCAAGAGGAAGAACTGCTGAAGGCAAATGTAAAAAATAGAGCTCAGATGTTTGAATCAACTCCACTTGATAAGATCAATCAGCAAACCAAGGAAGAATCAGAAACCATCCTTGAGAACATGCAGGAAACTCTAGTTTCTTTATGCAACTTCAGTATCATGCATTCTGGTGGAACTATCCTTGAAGCTAATGAAACTGGCCATATCAAGAAAGCAAGATATCACTTCATACAAGAAGATACAAAACCAGAAATTGATGAGGAGGAGATAGTGACTGGAAACATAAAGAGCATCATGCTTCAGACGCTACCAGGAACAAGCCTGAACCCAACTGTGACCTTCCTAAAAGAGGACAGTCAGGGCAATGTGGAGATTCAGAAAGTAGATGTTCCCACTCACCAACTTCCGTTCACTCAAGATAAAGAGTGCATGACTGCCAATGTGGTGCAGATTACTGAAGATCTACTCAGTCAAGAAAAATCCATGAGGAAAGGCGTCTTAATACAAGATGGTACCACAGGAATGAGAGAGATAACAGTTTATGTACTTTTTATCCACAGTGAAGTAAAGGAGTTGGGTAAAATTGAGTGTAAATCCATTCCCCCAAGTCTAAAGATTGAACCAGAGTCTGAAAAGGGTGATCTCAAGACATATATTAGTTCATCTGAAAGTTCTTCAGCAGTATATACAAACAAAACTAGCAATGTGCAGCTATGCCAGAGCTGCATTGAGAAAGGAGACCTTGATCATCTAAAAAGGCTTCAGGAAACATCATCAGATGTAGATATAGGTGCGTCAGAAAAAACAAGTGAGATTATACCAGGTAATGTTACCCATTTCAAAGCCATTTTTACTAACAATATAGACAATTTAAGCTTCAAAACACAATCAGAAGAAAACAAGTCAAAAGTGTCACCAATAGAAAGTGTTATAAATAATGAAAATAATACAGAAAAATCAAACGAGGCTGAAATTTGCACCAACAGTGTGGGCACTCCAAGAATTCTCCAAGATCAAGATATCATGGATGATGGAGTAGTTCAAGCAGAACTTGTTGATGTAGTGGAAGATGAGTTAGTGAATCTGCAAACAGCAATTATGAATCTTCATCAAGCCACAATGGAAGCAAAAGCTCTTCAGCAGAGCATACAAGCACTTGCTTCCCAGACCAACCAGACCCAACAAATCTGTGACCTCGGTTCAGTAAACCATGAGTTTACGCATGTGAAAAACAATAATAATGTAAGTGTGAAAGAAGAGCTCTCACAGTTCTACGAAACTCAAAAGGAAGAAGAAAGTAAGGAGGACGCTATGAGGGGCAGCATACAGGCAGCTCTTGATTCCTTGGGAAAGTCCAACTTTAATGTCTCAAAGGGGGATTATAGAGCTGCAATGATTTATAGAAACTCTGCTAAAGGAATTACAGGACACAAACAAACAAATGTAGAAGAGTCAAGTAAAAGGACTAAAGAAAACAAGCCATCAACATATTCTCCTGCACCACTAGCTGAACAAGAGGCTTTAAAATCACTTGGTGAGAAAACTGACACAACCCAGTTTGAAAACAAACAAGTGACTTGTTCTCCTCTTCAGGTCTCCGTAGAAACACGTGTTAAAAATCGGAAAACTCCTATTGGACCCAAGCCGGCTATCCCACCTAAACCAGATCATTTAAAAATAAAGCCAAACCCTCTTGGTACTGGAACTGATGCATACCGTCTTAACAAATGCCAAGTCCCTACTACTGCTTTAAAATCACCAACTGAGCAGATTAAAGAACCTTCAAATCCCAAACTAAGCCCAGACCCAGCGGCTCATGAAGATGTACTCCGCATACAGCGTACTGATGCCAATGAACCTGAACCTAGTGATACATCAATGACCAACGCTGAGAGTCCTGAAAACAAAGAGCTAAATGACATACAGGTTGTTGAAGAACCTCCAAAGAGCTCCCCAGAAAGCATTGTCAGTGAATCTTCCACAGGATTTCATGGCACTCTTCAAAACTTCGGGCTAAAGCAGAGTGGTTCAGAGCCTCCCGTGAAACCTAAAAGAATCAAAATGGCTAAAGAAAATGTGAAAAACACTATAGACAACCCCAATAACAACTCCACCATTTTGGAAACCGAAACGGCACTGGAAATCAGTCCTTCTCCTCACAACAATGACTGCTTGGATAAGACCTGTAAGGTAGATAGCAACAACCATGAAGAAAACCAAAATAAAAGTGATGATCAACAAGTCAGTGGAGTGGTCAGACGGAAAAAGAAAAGCAGAGGAGAGACTGAGGATGAGCGAAGGCAGAGACTCTCAGTGCACATGGATGAAATCATGAAAGGAAACGTGCCGGCTGTCATGGAGATCTTCGGCAAGCTGAAAAAACAAGAGGAACTGAAAAACATACTCTCCAAAGTAGAGGAGATCGAAGAAGACACCAACAAAGTAGACGTGAGCTCGCTTAGAAACATTTTCGAGAGCGTACCGGATTGGGTTGTGCCTCGGGCGAAAAAGATCAAACCGACAATAGTCAAGTCGGAACATTTAGGAGCGCCAAGTGAACCTGAGGTGATGACATCCATGGAGGTTGCTTTTGGGGACCTCGAGAAAGCAGGTGCTGACATCATCCGTTTAAAAGACCAAACGCTTGCGAGACTCGTGGATATAGAGGAGGCCATTAAAAAGGCCCTTTACTCAGTCTCGACTCTGAAATCTGACTCTGACATTGTAGGACTCTCTGGTCTCCTCAGGGAGTCAATGGTGGCTGTACAAGGCTCACCTCCACCAGGTAATATCAGGAAAATCAGTATTGGGTCGAGCAAATCTCCAAAAGCTCAAAACAAGATGGGAAGGAGTGTTTCTGGACAGTCAACGGCACAGCAAAAGCCAGAGCTTTTTATTCCCACAACCAAACAGAGATCAACCTCACCAGCGTCTCCTTCGTTTATTTCCATTCAGTCAGCAGCGAGGAAGCCTACGGAGTTGCCATCGTCTCAGATCAGTCCCCTGAAAGCAGAACCGAAAGAAGAGGCCAAGCCCCAGTGCTGCTGTAGTGTGCCTTCAGACCGCAGGCAATGTTCTGTCCCAAAGGGGGATTCCTCCAGCCCCCCGAATCCACAACGGCAGGTCAGTGTGCTGGAAGTGCAAACGATGCCTGAGGTAGAGAAGGTAATCGGAACAAAAACCATCAAAGAGAACTACGAGAGGACGGACTGCTTCGGCAACAAGTTCTACTCCTCGAAAACCTCCACGGTTGTGACAACCCAACCGGAAACAAAGACAACTTCTAGAAAGCTTATTACGAGCAGTCCAGCCACATCGGAAATGGTCACATACCCAAGAATCAACACACCTTTTATTAGAGAGGACCATCCCCCACTGTAAATGTGGCAAATTTATTTCAGTTTTGGTTGTTACATAAATGAAAGATCTAATAATGTAACAGCAAATGCATTTAAATGTACTGTTTTGCTTGGTTACTGTATCTTTCGTGGTTATGTCAGTATTGACCATTGTTATTATTTCAGTTTTGTGTGAATTAATATTTTTTTTTAACTAATATTTCCTTAGTATGTTGCAGTCATGCATGTTCTGATATTTCTGTAAATACAATATCATTTGAATTTCTGCCATATTTCTCAATAAAAGTAATAGAAAACGTGTCAGTCTAAATTTCAGTAAATAGGTGTTCTCATGTTTAATAGTTAAAGGAGTAGTTCACTTAAAAAAAAAATTTAAAAAAACTTTTGCTGATAATTTACTCACCCCCATGTCATCCAAGATATCCATGTCATTCTTTCTTCAGTCGCAAAGAAATGAAGGTTTTTGATGAAAACATTCCAGGATTTTCTCCATATAATGCACTTTATTGGTAACCAAACAGTTCAAGGTCCAAAAGACAGTTTCAGTACAAACTGCAAACTGTTCAAAGGGCTTTAAACGATTCCAGACTATGAATAAGGGTCTTATCAAGTGAAACGATTGCTCATTTAAAAAATAAGTTTAAGTTTTATAAGCTCAAATGGTCGCCTTGCTCTGTTCTGAGTGACTCTCCTGTTTGAACTCGTTCATCAAAATGAATTATTTTTTTTCAGAGTCATTTGGTTCATTCAACGAACGAAATGAACAAATTGACTCGGAAAAAGATTCGTTCATATTGATGAACGACTTCGAACAGGAGAGTGACAAACGTGCATCACAGAACAGAGCGATAATATTATATGATAATATTTTTAAATTGAACATTTTTATATGAATCACATCAGATGAAATGACACTTCATGAGATTTGGTTGACTGAAATGATCTACAGAAATATTCAATCAACAATCTGGTAACTTTATTTAGTCTTGAACAAACATCATTATGTCACACATATCTAACTGGCGAAACCACTCAACCACAAAGCAAAAAATAAATAAATAATAATAATAATAAAAAGGAAGGAAAAGTTGGCCGACTACAGCTCCAAAAATAATTCTCAAGGTGAGACTTTACGTTTCTTCACCTAAGCCTGAGAACATGAAATAAATATTTTTCTATTTTTGATGTGGACGGTGTCAACTTTTCATTTTTTCTTCTTTAAAAAAAAAAAAATTAAAATATATGAAAAAGAAATCTCATTCAGCCAATGTGAAGACAAAACACAGCTTGTGTTTTACTGAAAGAGTAAACATCATAATTTACACCAGTGTTTTCCAAAGCCCTCATAAAAAACACAACTAATAGCTTAAGTGAATTAAAAGGCAACATCTGACCCCAAGTCAGTGGTGTGTTAACCCTTTTGTGTGACTGTAGTTTCAGCCAGCAGCTCAAGAAACATGCTCAGCCTGTCTGAAACCAGTTTACCCAATGGAAAGAATGGCAGCTGATAAACTCATTTTTCACAAAACCTGTTTCTGCTGCAAGCACTGCAAAAAGAAACTGAGGTAAGAATAATATGGACATAGCTGAAATATAAACATTTAAAACACATAACATCTATAATCCTGCATGAGTGAAATCCCTTTGCAACAAGACCATAAATCACAGCAAATCATTTATTAGGCAGCGCTGAAGTTGCATTTCTGCACCAGTGTTTAGACTTTGCCTCTAAAGCCATTAACCTACTTTGCTGACACTGCAGCTGTTGCTTAAAACTGTTAATCTACAAATATGCACCCAATTAATGTGTTTTTTTTTTATAGCCTACAGATCATAGGAATATACTAAAATGTGTTTTGCTTGGTTTTAGCCATCAAAGCTATGCGCCTCTCTACGGGGAATTCTACTGTGTTTTCCACTATCAGCAGCTTTTCAAAAGGAAGGGCAACTATGACGAAGGTTTCGGCCGTCAACAGCATAAAGACCGTTGGCTACAGAGGAATGGCACTGACGTCATTTAAAACCACTGAACAAGTATATGGGCCGTAACCAGCAGATGGTCTTATGTAGGCAAATACGATTTTCTGGTCTTTTGTCTCTTGTGATTATGCATCAACACGTTTAAATCAAATAAGGATTTAATATTAACATAACATGATTTCACAAAGCAGTTTATGTCTATAAATCAGTATTCTATTCTAAAATGTTTATGTTCTTATCTTTGAGACCCTGATGTTGGTGTGTTTTATGACATCTTAAGATCATTAAAACTAATATTGTACATACTGACTGATGTATCTCTATAATTTTAGAAACAAATGTGTCAAAAACATGGATATGTCTGGGATAAAAATCAAATAAGAGTATTTGTACATAGTTTTTATCCCCTGTTTCACAATTAAATTACTGAACTTATAAATAAATGACCAAATTATGTCTTTATTAATGGCTTTCTAGTTTTTTGTAGCATCAGTATGAAAAGTATTGGGGAAAAAAACACTCCTGCATGCGTTGAATCATTAATAAATCACAGTTTTCTTTATTGTTATTTTTCAAAATGAAGTGCTAAAAAAAGTACAAATTCGTTTTTATCAATAAAACTTTACAAACATGATACTTGCCGCATGAAAAGTAAACAGTGACGCCTGTTTTTCTTATTATTGCATAAATCTATTAAAACACCCATGAACATCAACTACATGTTTAAATGGCAGTATAAATCTCATAATTTTGTGCTACTGAGAGCCATTTCCTGCTCCTGATTCAGTCCGTTTTCAATGCTGGCTTTCTTTGATCCCCTGTAAATGAGAGATTAAAAAAAAATAATAACTTATTTTGTATTGAATTATGTGCATCAAAAGTTAAGTGCTTTTTACATGATTCATTATTGCAAGAGATGTTTCATGCTAATACTAATGTAAAGAATCCTCACATGCTCTCATCCACGGGAGCGTCAGTGTGGTCCTGTAGTTCGGTGTTTAGTGTTTCTGGGAGCAGGAAGGTCAAGGCTCCTCCCACAAAAGGAAGAGAGCCGTATATGACCATTGGAATAGAATGATGATACACGTTCAACAAGCCAATCAGAGGAGCTAGAATACCAGCGACACGTGCACACATGGAGTTCAGTCCCACTCCGTTTTGCCTAGACAATTGAGTTTAAGAATGAGAACTCATGTAGAATGCAGAACTGAAAACAGTGAGTTTCTCTCTTTTACATACACACCTGACAACCGTTGGGTACAGCTCAGCAGTGTACACATACACTATGGTGAAAGAGGCAGCGAGGGAGAACTTCCCAATCACAGCGATCACAGTCACAATCACAGGATACTCTGGGAAAAAACAGATCGAGTTGAAAACGTCTTTCTGTCACATTTGTGAACATTTAAGCAGCTTGTCGAATGCTTTTCTAACCCAGTCTCATGAAAGCTCCCCATAACAAGAGTTGTATGATTTGGTGAATTAGACATACATCATCTCATTAATACATTTTTATATGATCTGCTCATACAGTCCTGAGCGCTTAGGTTCACTAAGCTTTTGCTAATAATTTACTCACCCCCATGTCATCCAAGATATCTATGTCTTTCTTTCTTCAGTCGAAAAGAGATTGGTTTTTGATGAAAACATTCCAGGATTTTCTCCATATAATGGACTTCAGTGGGAACCAAACGGTTCAAGGTCCAAAAGACAGTTTCAGTGTAAACTGTTCAAAGGGCTTCAGACAATGAATAAGGGTCTTATCAAGCGAAACAATCACTCATTTTAAAAAAATAACAAAGTTTAAGTTTTATAAGCTCAAATGGTCACCTTGCTCTGTTCTGTGATGCACGTTCGTGAGTCTCCTGTTCGAACTCGTTTATCAAAATGAAATCTTTTTTCGTGTCATTTGGTTCATTCAACGAATTAAATGAATGAGTTGACTCTGGAAAAGATTTGTTCATTTTGTTCGAACAGGAGAGTCACGAACGCGCATTACAGAACAGATCAAGGCGAGCATTTGAGCTTATAAAACTTAAACTTTGTAATTTTTTTTTTAAATGAGCGATCGTTTCGCTTGATAAGACCCTTATTCATCGTCTGGAATCGTTTAAAGCCCTTTGAACAGTTTGCAGTTTGCACTGAAACTCTCATTTGGACCTTGAACCGTGTGGTTCCCATTGAAGTCCATTATATGGAGAAAAATCCTGGAATGTTTTCATCAAAAACCTTCATTTCTTTTCGACTGAAGAAAGAATGACACGGATGTCTTGGATGACATGGGGGTGAGTAAATTATCAGCAAATGTTTTTTTTAAAGTGAACTAATCCTTTAAAGTGTGGACTTTTTGCCAGCAAATCGTACGTTTTCATAAAAATCAACGACAACTAGTACAAATGCGTATAAATGTGCCACACTGATTTCCTCTGTTACATTAATGAACATTTAAGCAGTTTTTGTCCTTTGAATGTTTTGTCAAAACAGGCTTATGACAATGAGACACTTTTTGGGGACCCTCTTTCTTCACTAATTATAAAATAAGACTCGCTCACCCCCTGGTATAGCAGGAATAACCAGGCAAGCTGTGCCTCCTAGAAGCAGAACAACACTCTGGCAGATCCTCCTTCCGAAGCGCTGAATGAGAGGAAAGCAGGCCAGCCGCGCGGGAAACTCTGCAATGCCAAAGATCAGTTGAGTCAGGTAAATGTCCAGGCCGAAGTTCCCCACGTTCAAGCTGACTCCATAGTAAACCAGGCTCGTCACAAACCTACAATAATGAGGTTTGCAGTGAATGAATGCAGTGTTAATGGAAAAACGTGTGTACATGGTAAGTGCATTGTATCAAATTGAAATGTTAGTACATACATGTAGTATAAAAGAGACCTAATATAAAGTGGGACCGTTTTACGTTGTTGTTTTACATTCTATGAAAAAGTACACTTTAAAATAACTGGATGATGCACTTAATTAAAGGTGCAGTAAGCGATTTTTCAAAACAGAGTACCACAACAAACTTGTAGCCAATCAGCATTAGGGTGGAGGAAAGAGAGTGAGCCAATCAGCAGTAGGGGGCGTGTCCACTCATAATGGGGGAGGAGAGAGATTGAACAAGAGGTAGATTTGAAGAAAGACTGTAGAAAGAGAGATGACAGAGACAATACAAAAGAGAAAATATCAGAAGAACATCATTAGAAAAAGAAGGGTTATTATGATCAATGCTTCCTTGTCGTTAGTTAAATAATCTTTGCTGTATTTTTCACCTCACACACCAGTGATCACGGTTCGAGACCATTTATGGACCAGCCTAAACACATCCGAGCTGGTTTGTATGGGTTGATTTCAAATATTACAACTCTGGAAGATCGCAAACCACACCTCTAACTGTGTTAATTAAAAATGAATGAATTCATTAAAAGTGTGGAATGTTGGACACTTCATACACTCAACTGTTGCAGCTTTAATAGCAAAGGGGCTAACTGTCAGAACTCACCACATATAGCACATGATGAGAGCTCTCTTTCTCAGGTAATCCACTCGGAACAGGTCTAGCATGGAGCCTTTTTTTACTGTGTTCTCCGCTTCCATCTGATAATGCATTATTTCATGTTAATTCATCATTTTTAATACATTCATTAAAGCTCACTGAGAAAAAAAAAATCTCATTTACAGGAGTGTCCTGGGTAAGATAAGCAGCCCGAATTTGCACATATACAAGAAACATATATAAAAACAACAACCGTTAAATGTACGGATTTTAAAGACTTACTTTCATTTTGTAGGATACTGTGTGAGAAGGTAAATGGGAGTGGATATGATCTGTTTATCAGCTCTTTTCTAACACCAAATAAGGCTTGGCTATCTACATAGAGAAAGCGGTCACCTTGTCGAGCAGATTTTCGGGCACCTTCCTGCCATTGATTCGGGCAGCTTTCAAGATCTCTTTCTTGGCTCTGTCTTGCTTGCCCTGAGTCAGAAGCCATCGGGCAGACTCAGGGAGAATCCTGCCAAAAACATTGAAAACTGATTAGAAAATAAACAGAAATATGTTAAATATTTCATCTGTGTGACCGACATCAGAATATGCAAACACAAAAAAATTGTGAATCACTGATATATAATCACACTAACCAGTAATAGATGCAGAAAAGCCCAACTGGTGCTGACAGAACCAGCTGTAAAATCCTCCAGTTTCGGATCCCAAAGGCCACACCGGACAGCAACATCAGGCCGACGGCATAACAGCAGTGCGACAATATGGTGAAAAGGGCGCGCTTGGCTGAACCGCACCACTCGGTACCTAAAACATGTTTTTTTGTACAAACTTAAATAATAATCTGAGATCTAAACAGGTTTTATATACATTTTCATAGCGATTTCTGTTGTTACAGGACGTTTGTTTTAAGTCAGCATGAAACAGAAGTTGCTATTTGTGATGTATACTTGAACAAGAAAAAATGTAGGGCGGGACTTAATCGGGAATTGACTGAATGATTGGATGGTTTTGGTTTGCTATTGCTGTGATCTCTTATGAGTGACGGGTTGATCGCATCCAAAATAAAAGTTTGTGTTTATATAATATACAGTATGTGGGTACACTATGTATAATTATTTTGTGTGTGTGTATATAAAAATATAAATACACACACATGCATGTATATTTAAGAAAAAAATATTATTTATATATAAAATATTTATATATAATATAAATTATATCTAAATCTACATACAGTATATGAATGAAAATGTTTCTTTGTATATACAAGCATGTGTGTGTATTTATATATATGTAATAATTATACACAGTGCACCCACATATATTATGTAAACACAAACTTTAATCGCGATTAATCGTTTGACAGCCCTAAATACATCATCAGAGAAGAGAAGAGATATCTATGCAAGGGGGAGGGGAAATTATTTTGATTAATGATTACGAGAGCACATGAATTGTAAAAAATAACGATGTGCGAGCCAAGGATAAAAAATTTAATAAATACTGCAACAACAAAAAAAGCTAATTTTGAATTCATGGTGACTTTAAAGCACTGTAATGCACTTTCTACATGCTAATTATCGAACTTTTTAATATAGGCTACTGGCATTAAAAAGGAGTCATATGTGTTACCCAGAACAAACGTGTTCATGGTGATCCCTGATATTGTGGTGCCGACCACAAAGCGGAGGGCTATGTAGACGTAGATGTTGGGGGAAAATGCTACTCCCACCCCAAACAGAAACTGAAGGAACAAGGAGAGGAGCGTGACAAACCGCCGGCCATACCTGAGACAAGAAAACAAGTTAACCAGCACAGTTATGCAAGCACTCAAATGACCCATTATTTGACACAAAATGTGGCCCTTTATTACTGATGGGTTGTTAGAATGATCTGTGTGTTTTGTTGTTGTTGGAAAAACTCAAAAATAATCATTGTGTGTTTTATATAATTCTTATGTTGCTTGGACTCTACACGTACTTGTCTGCCATTGGCCCAAACAATAGGGCTCCAATAAGAAGACCAGCCATGTAGATGGACTGAGATGCCTCATTATAAATCTTATTTTCACACACCAGGTCAAACTATGATAAGATAAGAAAAGAAAACATGATAAATACAGTAAACAGATGCCAATGAAAATAATATGTATTGATTACAGTTTATAATAACTTTCAATTTTATGTAAAACATTAAAACATAATATACAAGTTAGTTCTGTAAAGACACATAATTCGCAGGTACAATTTTTGAAGATTTCGACCATTCATTTCAAGGAAAAAAGTCACTGTTCTTTTGTGATAAATATGGGGTAATTTGGATCAACTGAACCCGTCAAGCTAAATTTAATAGAAAAAAATATGAAACGAACAAAACTAAACTATTATGACGATACATGTATGCTTTTATTCTAAAAAGTGGCTAACATTCTGGCAAGGTGACCAAGTTATGAACAAAATTGTAGCATTAATAAGAAAGTTTTTCAAAGTTATCTGGTCTTATTGTCATAAAATATTATTGTAATTTGTGTGTTGTGTTGTTATATGTGTATAGGCTATACTGTCTACACAAAGAATTGTCTTTGAGGACAATACAGTTAAAGTTGAAGTTGGTCTTCAAAAATGTTTTCAAAACGTTAGCACAAAAACATTATTTATTCGTTTTAGTTCAAACTATGTCCAAGGACGTCCAGATAACATTTTTCAGAATATTTAGAGAACATTCAAATGCAACATTCCCATAATGTTTGCAAAATAAATAAATAAAATGTTTCCTTAAAAACTGGACATTTTTTAAGTTTAGAGAATATTTGGAAAAAGACATTTCCATAACTTAATATATATCAGCACAAGTTCTTAGCATTTTGTTAGCAGGTGCGTGGTGAAATATTTTATTTTTTTTGCTTTATATTTGTATAGCCTTGCTGCTATTAATTAGAATCTAAAATAAAAGTTTGTAAATATGTCATATATCAGATATGCATTTACATGTATATACATTTATAAATTATGTTAAGAGCGATTAATCGATTTGACAGCACTTGTTTTTACATACAAGTATAAAAGTTTCACGCGTTTTCAAACGATTCGTACCCAAAAGTTAAATTAAGAGTTGGAAATTGCCTTTGAGAGGAGGTAACCATGGCAACAAACACTGCCATTACGTTATTACGGCTTTATTCATCACAAATAGAGTCGCAGGCCTATCACATAATTGTTCGAGTTTTTTAAAGGGTTGCGCGAGACGAACTTTAAATATGCTAATTTTAACTCTTCTGAAAGACATTGAATAATAAGTGAATAGGCTATTATTAGGCCTAAATCTTATACCTAAGCGTTAAAAATGTAACCATAAAAGTTAAATATTTATGAAAAAAAATATATAGGCATATAGCCGGACAATTAAGGCCTACTTTTATAAAGCAATTCAAGAAAAGTCCAATAATGCACCACAGCTAGGCTATAGCCTATAATTATAATCTATATCAAAGTTATAGCCTACCTCAGTTATAAGAGTGCTGCTGTCTTCTGGTGCCTTATAAACCCATCCATCGGTACATGATGTCGTTTCGTTTATCCCATAAGCTTCAATGGCACCGAGATCCAGATCAACAGGTGAGAACATCTTACAGCTCTCATATTGTCCTTTGCTGTCCAGAGGGATGGTGAGGTTCAGCTGCTTCTCCTCTGTCAGGTTTGGAGCTAGCCGTAAGATCCAGCTGCTGTCGCAGTTATGTGGGAAGCTGATGGCGGTGAAGACCTGACTGAACATGTGGAAAGCCGTGAAGAGGTTGGGGAGGCATACCGCCACCAGCAAGCGTTTCTGAAACGCTCCAAACTCGCCGACGGACGACAGGATCTGCGCGAAGTCTATCATGATCACTGTGGGCCACCGTCAGCGGCGGCTCGCGCTTAAAACACCTGCACCGCGGATCCCACAAATTAATTTTTAAACGTGTCACAAGTTCAGCATATCTGCTCGCGCGCACTTATCTGTTACTGTCGATCAAAGATAAAGCACTTATTTATTTCACAGCGAGAATGACAGTCAGAAGACTTTAAATAATCATAATAATAAAGTACAATGTAAATTAGGCATAGTAGCCTAGGTGAATAAGCTGATTCCAATGGTTAAAATGTTCTGAGAGGAGTAGCCTGCAGACAGCGTGTGTGTATGTGTGCGTGTGTGTGAGGGACTTTGGATCATGGGGCAAATGCAGTTATACACTGGGGCCTTTTTGCTAGTGAATAAGGCGGTCTTCATATTGTGGTAGGCTAATGTGTAAACTGTTGTGATGCTTGTGGGTTAAGCACAATATTTAGACAACAATGTAGCCTATATGTGTGACAAAGTAGCCACACTCTCAAGGGAAAAACAACAATCAGATGATTGTGACAGGACAAGCTATGTGACTAAATAAGTTCAAAGTGCCATTTAAATGCCATTGTGTGTACAGAACTTAATCATTTCAATGGTGAAAAAATGTATGTTTTCCAGATGTTTTTTTTTTTAACAGGGTATAACCTGTCCTGAATGTGAGCCTTTTAATTCAATATTTAATACTAGTTTGTTCTTAAGCTGCATTTCTATATGTAGCCTATTTATATAACAAAAAAAAGTTTTTTTTTTTTGTGTTTTTTTTTGGTATGAATCTGTGGAAAGCATAATATACAAATACGTTACCATATACAGTAAGCAATCATAACCAAGACAGCATTTTAGACAAGTTAATTCTTTATTGATTTTAAAGTTTTTTTTAACAAGCTAAATCAAAATAAAAGAGATATTATAAACTAAAGAAAAAAGTCCTTTTTACTGACTGTTTTATTTTATTTTGTATTGCTTACAGCAGTGTTTCCCAACCCTGTTCCTGGCGACACACCAAAACTGCGCGTATTCTTTGTCTCCCTAATCAAACACACCTAATTCAACCCATCTGATTACGAGCTGATGAGGTGAATTAGGTGTGTTTGATGGGAGACAAAGAATACACGCAGTGTTGGTGTACCGCCAGGAACAGGGTTGGGAAACACTGGCTTACAGTAAACAGTCTGCCTACAACAATAATGGTCTGCATTAAGAAGAATCCAGGAGATTTGTGACTTTATAAAATGCATTTTACTAAGATTGAATATTATTGTTTATATACCATTTAATCATGTTGACCACAGATCTGCTGCATAACAACCTCAATATTCAAAATATCTGAAGAAAAACTTTTCAAAAGCAAGCAATGTCAAAGCTTTATTTTACACCTCCTTTTATCTTTTGAATCTTCCCAATAAAACTGGAAAAAGTTTAAAATTATTCAATAATTAGTTATATATATATATATATATATATATACACGACCATTCAAAAGTTTGGAATCAGTAAGATTTTGTATGTTTTTTTTTTTTGTATGTATAAGTCTATGCTCCTCAAGGCTACATTTATTTGATTAAAAAATAAATTAATTAAAAAACAGGAATATTGTGAAATATTCTTACAATCTAAAATAACTGTTTTCAATTTTAATATATTTTAAAATGTTATTTATTCATGTGATAGCAAAGCTAAATTTTCAGCATCATTATTCCAGCCTTCAGTGTCACATGATCCTTCAGAAATATGTGGATTTGCTGCTCATTAAGAAACATTAGAATAATAATAAAAATATGCTGAATATTCACATGAATAAATTATATTTGAAAATATGCGAAAATAAAAACATAATTATTATTATTATAAATACAATTTCAGGTTAACAATATAACAAATAAATGCAGCCTGGTTGAGCATAAGATACTTTTCTTTTAAAAACATAAAAAAAAGTGAACAACAGTGTATGTATATATATATATATATATATATATATATACTGTATATATGTGTGTGTGTGTGTGTGTGTCAAAAAGAGCAAAGGGGAAAAAAAATCAGATGAAACACTGCTTAATTAAAATAATTAGGATACTTAAGATTATTCCAGGCTGTTCTTGCACAGGTAGCGATATGTTTAATGAGAAACAACCTCTCACATAAGTTCTAAGGAAAACAGACCTGCTGGAAACATCAGGCAAATAAAGGCCACCTAAGACCCCCCTACAGGCACCCTCAGACAAATAAGACAAACCAACAAAACTCACAATGTCTCTTTTGTAACCGACACCACCTCCCATCACCTCATTTATGGAGAACACAAAGGCCATGAGTGAAGCATCCTATATAAAATCAAACCAATGGCAAATTACATTATTTACATGTTCAATTGAAATCAGAAATACACATGAATACTTAAAGAGTTCAATAGCAGAAAAGAAAAAACAAACAAACACCAAAGTTTCATCAGGTACCTCACGTACGTCTACCTTTTTCAAAAATCAAACTCTTAAAAAATGAGCAGAAGTGACAAAATTTAAAACCAAAATGCACAAATTCATGTGAAATCTAAAAAAGGGAGATATGGTTGATGCAAATGTGTAGAAACATTAAGGCAATAACTTTTAGAGCAGCGTGGGATAGTAACATTTGCAAATGTGCCCTGTTGAGACAGCACAGCACACACGCACACACACAAATAAAATAAACAAGGAAAAAGCAGCAAAATAAACCAGCTTTTAGGGGGGTTCGTCGAGGCTCAATGACACCGAATAGATCATTTATTATTCAGCAATCTGTGTTGCATCTGAAATAAAAGATATTGTACTTTGAAGAAATCAGACTCTCTATACAGTATAACAGGCGAGAATGGAAAACTTGTTTTTGGGCTGAATTTCTAAACCAGATTCTGTAAATGTTCATCAAGCTGGTTTAAACAAACCCCAGTAAATAATACAAGCGGTTTGATAAAACACGCTAGCTGCTTCACTTTAAAGGCGTAGAAAAAAAATACAAGTAAAAAAAAAATGCTATAGCTACTGCAAACCCATTCACTCAATTCCTCTATTAACACCATGTTTCTTTGCGTTCATTCTCCTCATGCACACAGTTCTTATATTAGAGGCATTTTAACATTTCGTTTTTTGTGTGTCAGTTCAGATTGTGCAATAAATAGAACAAACATAGAAAGAAAAAAGAGGAAAAGAAAGAGAAACATTAAAAGAGCATTAAGGTTATATCTGCTTATGATAATTGCATACTTAGATGAATCAATCGTAAACTTTATTTTAAAGGATTGCTACAAATCGCGATCTTTGTGCAACTCTGCTGTGGGCCATTTAAAATCCTATGGGGCTGCGCAATGGAACTTTTCTCTTTGGCAACAGTGGTTTCTTGGGGGCAATTGAAAGAGGAAAAAGAATCAATGTGTCATTCTGTTGGTAGTGTTGGTTTGTTTTCACATTTGTAGGCAAGTCATGGTCCCCGCACAGAGCCAAAGTTTAGTTAATGCTAAGCTGAGCAAATCCCAAGAGTTTGACATCATCGGGAATCTCAGAGCCTTCAACACCAGATGCCTGGAAAACACCACGCATGACGTGTTACCGCAACACACCATTACGGATTTAGGGCCCGTTCACACCAAACTAACTATATGAGCGTCCAGGTAAAGCAGGATGAACTCTGATTGGCTGAAAAAATGGTTCTGAAAGTGATTCCAATGAAAGCCATTGTAGTTATAGTGGTGTGGACTCTGTTATTCTTGAATGATTTTTAGAACTCTATCTTTATCGTTCTTGATGTGAACGGGCCTTTACACAAAGTGGGTTTAACTGAACACACACTTACCAGTCTAAATGTGACATTTTTATTGGAATGAGGCTCTTCAACTATCTTCTGCAAATTAGCAGCCACTGAAATGACAGAAAACAGAAGTTTACGACTAAAACCATGATTGTTTTTATGCCTTTAAGTTTTATTTGACATTTTTAAATGATTTGAAATTGCAATTTACATAACATCACCATTTTTAAAGCAGCTTAAACAGATGATGATTTTAGTAAAAAAGTTATAGTTAAGAATTTTTTTGGAATTC
The DNA here is from genome assembly GCF_988280905.1 of Pimephales promelas. Lineage (NCBI taxonomy): Eukaryota > Metazoa > Chordata > Actinopteri > Cypriniformes > Leuciscidae > Pimephales > Pimephales promelas. The sequence continues at coordinate 19,057,591 of NC_142790.1, forward strand.
TAATAAAATAATTTTTTAATTTAAAAAAAATTATATTATAAACATAACAATTAGAGTAAAAACTGATTATTATAACAGGATTTATAAAAACAAATATATTTTTAAAACTGGAAAAAAATATATATTATATTGTATTTGGTCAAAACAGTAAAGACAGTAATATAGTAAAATATTACAATCTAAAAATAACTGATTTCTATTGTAATATATTTGTCATTTATATATTGTGCTGCTCAATATTTTTGAGGAAACCGTGATACATTTTTTTCAGGATTCTTTGATAAATAAAACAACTTTAATACAAAATATATATTATAAATGCTTTCACCTTTGATCAATTTAATACTTTCTTGCTCAATGAAAGTTTAAATTCCATAAAAAACCTTACCTATAACTAAATCTCGCCCGTCTACCAAGCCAGCCGATACCAGTTCCTGAGAAACCCCATCTGCTGTGTCTACAAAAACAGAGAAAATGTACAGTATGTGATGCATTTATTCCACTTTAAAATGATTAGTTTAGAGCATCAAACTTTAATCATGGAAAATTGCAACATCCTGGATATTTGAACTGACAGGGTTGTAGATCCTCTGACAACTTAACTGCACACATCATGCTTACACACTGTAGTCAGTACAGACAGCAGAATGAAGACGTGTTCAGGCAGAAGAACATTCTCACACAGGCCGGCTATGTGCATGTCACTAAATGTTTTATTTTGGGAAAATTCCCAACGTGACTGACAAAACGCAGATGCGGCAGGCTCTTTGACATCTGATGGGGTAGAAAAATGATGCTCTTGCTTTGCTTGGGCCTTTCTGCTGGAGGGCAAAAGACTGAGATAAACAGGAACTGATTCTAAAAGGGTGTTGTATTGATCTTTACAGGCAAAAAACATTGGACAATAGAATTACCCAAGTGTGACGTAAATCGTACTGATTTGAGATGTTCACCGCCCTTGACAAATGTGACAACAGTCAACCATAACATTCAGTGTTTTTTCAAAAGAGTTGTGGAAAAAATCATTCAGTTTGGTCTGGACAATATACATCTACTGTATATTAAAGGGATACACCATCTAAAAATGTGAGGGACTAATTTTATTGACTCACAGAGATGGATTATTTTTCTAAAAGTATTCATTTATGTTCATCTGAGGAAAGAATGTTCATTGGGCTGAGAAAATTATGAGAGAATTTTCATTTTAGGGTGGAATATCCTTTTAAGAGTGTATTACAGTATGTGGATTTATTCAAGTACAATCATACTATGTATGCCATGTGTCTTTATGCTCTTACCCCTGCCAGGCATGAACTCAAATCGGATGTCATTCAGTTCTTTTTTCAAATTTCTGTAGGACAGAAGAAATTCAAGTCATCTACTGCTCCTGTTTACACTTTTAATAATAAAGGCTCTTTATTGGCATTGATGATTCTATGGAGAACCTTTAACATTAATAACCTTTCCATTGCTCCAAAGGTTCTTTATATTGGAAAAATGTACTTGAGATTATATAAATGTTCTTTACACAAACCAAAATGGTTCTTCTATGGCATCGCCACAAAGATCAATGAATGACTCTGTGGTAGGGGGGTGTGGTTTTCGCGGCGTATGTAGTGAGAGACGAGTCAATGAGCTGCGCGGAGAGTAAGTCGGTCAAGTGCAAATGATGAACAGCTGTGTCTATTTGCAGTGATTGGAGCGGGGAGACCGTAAAAGCCGCAGACTGGGAGAGAGGAGGAGAGAGATCGGGGAGCTTGTGTGAAGCTGTGATCAGCGGGACGAGTCTGTGTCCGGGAAACCTGCAAAAGCTGTGTACAGCGGGAAAGAGTTTATGATTTAATGTTTGTTTTATTTCTGAGTTTTCTGTGAAGAGCGCTGAGGCGCCGTGGAAAGAGGTATAAAAATAAAAACACACAAGCTCCTCTATTCGCCGACCCTGTCTCCTTCTTCACCCTTAACTGAACCTTATTACACTGGTGCCGAAACCCGGGAAGAAGGAGACTGCCGTCGCCATGTCGAGCCCGTCAGGATCGCCGTTTACGGAGATTATTCAATCACTCGCGGCCATGCAGAGGGAACAACATCAAGCCCTGCTGTCCTTCAAGGAAGAACACGAGCAGCGCTTCCAGGCGCTGCTTCAAGGACAGCAGGAGGACCGCGAGTTGTTCCGGAGCTGTTTCGACCAGGGGGCTGCGGCCACCCCCGCTACAACATCGGCCGCGGCGCTCTCGTTGTCAAGGATGGGTCCCCAGGATGAACCGGAGGCGTTCCTGGACCTGTTCGAGAGGACAGCCGAGGCCCGGGGGTGGCCCGAAACAGACTGGCCGCTGCGACTCATCCCGCTCCTATCCGGGGAGTCACAGCTCGCCGCCCACCAACTGCCAGTCTCCAGGTCTACCAAGATCTACGGCGCGCCATTCTGCAGCGGGTCGGCGGAACAGCATCGTCAGCGGTTCCGTTCCCTGACTCTGGAGGAGGCTGGTCGGCCCTTCGTGATGGCGCAACAGCTCCGGGACTCCTGCCGTAAATGGCTGATGGCCGAGGGAAGTGACATCGAGACAATCATCGACCAGGTGGTACTGGAGCAGTTCATCACGAGGCTTCCCAAGAAAACAGCTCAATGGGTCCAGTGCCACCGTCCGACGTCGCTGGACCAGGCCATCCAACTGGCGGAAGATCACATGGTGGCGTGCTCGGGGGTCGGTGAACCCCTCCCATCTGCCTCTCTCTCCCACTCTTTTTTCCCCCCTCCCCAGTCTCTCTCTCGTCCCCCTCTGCAAAACCTATCCCTTCTCCCAGGTCTCGGGGTGGGCCGGCGCCCAGGCTCGCGCCACGATGGAGACCCGGCGGGCAGAGGGAATCCCCGTCGGCCGGGAGGATGACGGAGAGGGGGACACCTGTCGGGGGATTCCCCTCCCCGGCTCCGGTCGTTGCGCTCTCCCCACACCAATCCCTTGCCCCACTACCCGCCCCCCGCGCTGTGGGGATCCGAGACACTTTATCGATCGGTGTCCGGTGATGGAGGTGGGGACGCTGGTCCGGGTCCCCGACACGCCAAGGGCCGCCCCCGATCAAGCTGGCTTGTACCAGATACCCGTAAGTATCAAGGGGGGTACTTATCAGCCTTTGGTGGATTCAGGATGTAACCAAACCGCGATTCATCAAAGCCTGATTCGATCTGGGGCATTGGATAACAGCCGCATGGTTAAAGTACGGTGTGTGCACGGGGTCGTGGTGAGTTATCCCTTAATGCCGGTAAAAATTTTATTCAGGGGTCAAAAGCTTAGTGTGGAGGTGGCAGTTAACCCGCACCTCCGGCATCCGCTAATTTTGGGTACGGATTGGCCGGGCTTTACGAATTTGTTGAAATTTTTATGTGTGGATGCCGCTCGGGGGAAAAAAAAAGCAGGGGAAGACAGCGATGGTGCAGGTGGGAGATGCTGTACCGGGACCTCTGGACACTGCGGCGGGGGAACAGAGCGCGTCAGAGGGAAATATTCTCTCTGAGCGCGATGATTTTCCCTTGGAGCAGTCCCAGGATGAGACGCTCAAACATGCGTTTGATAAGGTCCAGTCCATCGACGGACAGCTACTCCACCCGCACCAACCGCTCTCTTGCCCCTATTTTTGCATAATTAAAGATAGGTTGTATCGGGTGGCCCGAGACGCCCAGACAAAAGAAGATACAGTACAACCCAGTTATTGGTACCAAAGAGCCGTCGGGAAATGCTTTTCCAGGCGGCTCACTGTAATCCGATGGCCGGTCATTTAGGGCAAACGGCGACACTAAACCGTCTCATGGCCCGATTCTTTTGGCCGGGCATTCACGAGAACGTGCGCAGGTGGTGCGCGTCTTGTCGCGAATGTCAGTTGGTTAATCCACCGGCCACTCCAAAAGCACCCTTGTGCCCCCTTCCACTGATGCAGGTCCCCTTCGAGCGAATTGGCATGGACCTCATCGGGCCATCAGAACGGTCAGCACGAGGGCATCGTTTTGCGTTAGTCTTAGTAGACTACGCAACACGATACCCGGAGGCAGTTCCGCTTCGCAATATCTCAGCTAAGAGCGTCGCAAGCGCGCTGTTTTCATTAATCTCCCGGGTGGGGATCCCGAAAGAGATCCTCACCGATCAGGGCACGGCGTTTATGTCAAAGACAATCCGCGAACTTTACGAGTTGTTAGGCATTAAATCGATTCGCACCAGCGTCTATCACCCACAAACGGACGGTCTGGTCGAACAGTTTAATCGGACGTTAAAAGCCATGATTCGTTAGTTCGTTCACGAAGACGCCAAAAATTGGGATAAGTGGCCAGAACCCCTGTTGTTTGCTATATGCGAAGTCCCCCAAGCCTCCACGGGGTTTTCCCCTTTCGAGCTTCTTTTCGGTCGTCAACCCCGTGGGGTGTTGGATGTACTGAAAGAGACTTGGGAGGACGAACCATCCGCTAGCAAAAACGAAATTCAGTATGTCCTGGACCTGAGAACGAAACTTCACACTTTGGGGCGGCTATCTTTGGAGAATTTGTTACAGGCCCAGGACAGACAGAGGCAGCAATATAATAGGGGGGCTAGACTTCGTTAATTTGCACCGGGAGATAAGGTCCTTGTATTACTTCCCACATCCAGCCCGCTTTTGCGTGCTCCTGACTTTTCTCTCCCTTTCATCCTACAGACGGACGCGTCGGACAGGGGTTTGGGCGCGGTCCTGTCCCAGGAGGTGGGGGGGGAGGAACGGCCGGTGCTGTACATCAGTCGGAAGCTTTCGAAGAGAGAGACGATGTACAGCACCATTGAGAAGGAGTGTTTGGCCATCCGGTGGGCTGTCCTCACCATCCGTTGCAGGCCGGACGGTTCCCCGGCCTGAGTCGGGCGGTGGGGGTATGTGGTAGGGGGGCGTGGTTTTCGCGGCGTATGTAGTGAGAGACGAGTCAATGAGCTGCGCGGAGAGTAAGTCGGTCAAGTGCAAATGATGAACAGCTGTGTCTATTTGCAGTGATTGGAGCGGGGAGACCGTAAAAGCCGCAGACTGGGAGAGAGGAGGAGAGAGACCGGGAAACCTGCAAAAGCTGTGTACAGCGGGAAAGAGTTTATGATTTAATGTTTGTTTTATTTCTGAGTTTTCTGTGAAGAGCGCTGAGGCGCCGTGGAAAGAGATATAAAATAAAAACACACAAGCTCCTCTATTCGCCAACCCTGTCTCCTTCTTCACCCTTAACTGAACCTTATTACAGACTCCAAATATAAGAACAGCAAACACAACTTACCTTAACCTTAATACTAAGCTGATGGGGGACTGGGGGCCATCATCTCCAGGAACTGGGGCCTACAGATAGAGACAGAGATGGTGATGAGGAGCATCAGCTTCATTTTTTATAAACCTAATAACTGAGTGTAGAAATGCTTGAACAGCTAGTGTACCTGCGCAGGCTGTGTAGGGGTTGTAGTGTGTTGAGTGTTGGCCGGGCCCTGGCCAGCAGCTTGAGGTATTTCAGGCTGGAGGTGACTGCTGAAAGGCTGGAATATCTGAAAATACATGCATAGAGCCACACATACATTTAGTAATTGCGTTATAAATACATATTTAAAAAAAAAAATCCAAAATCAAAATAAATAGTACCAACATTAAATAAAATGTCTGGAATGGAATACTAGTTTACTATTTAGTGGATGCTGTGGAGTGAGCACTATTCTTAAAAAAAATAACAGAAGGTATTATTGCACTATAAATGTAAAGAAAATTGTATAAACAGCATGTGAGTGGCATCGAGTTGTAGCTTGTGAAATAAAAAGATTATTTTGCCCATTTTACACCAGTTTTATTTAAGAATAATTGTAATTTAAATCCTTAATACTGTCACACAAATACAGCAAATCAATTCAATTACATTTTACAACATAGATTATTTAAACAGTAGATTATTTAAATATTTCATGCATACAAAAAATGCATTATATGACAATTATGCATAGTACACACAGCAGGAATCACAAGTATGGTAAATTAGTATGGTAGTAATGGTTTACATACCTCTATATTCTGGAGTCCTTCTCTTACTCTTGGTGACTGTGTGAGAGAGATAGAATGGGCAAAAGTCAAAGGTCAAAGTCTCTTGTAAACATATATATTTGTTTGGGTTACTGTAATTCAGCGTTGGATTTAAACACACTGTAGTAAGGAATGAAGCAGGGAGTTAAGGTCCTTCATGAGTCTTTCATTTGACACATTTGCTATGATTCTAAATACACATTTCATAGCTTTTGTATAATATCCTTCAAGAATTCAAGGACTATTGGGATTGTTTTGAGATATGCAAACAAATTTAGAGTTTATATCCACAATATCTGCTTAGAAAATATTATATTCAACAGTATGCACTTCATCCAAAGAATTCTCCCCCACCCACCACCAGAAAAACAAAAAACAAAACAAAAAAACACACACTTAAACTGAGTTATATTCAGACTTACACTGCCGTTTAAATGTTTAGGGAAGGATTTATTCATTTATTTAAAAAAATTGAAAAAAAATTATTCAGCTATAATGTATTCAATTAATCAAAAGTGTCAATCAAAATTAATCAAAATACATTTTTAATGGTTTAAAAAAAATAATTCAGCGTCAGCTTTGCAATGACAGGTATAAATACAAATTTTAAAATATATTAAAAACAAAACATAATTCATAATATTACTAGTTTTACTGTATTTTTAATTAATTAATAATTTTTTTGATAAAATAAATGACTAATTTAATGAAACTTAACTAATAAAATGTTTTCACAAACCCTAAACTTTTGAACGGTAGAGTACATAATGATATGACATCATATCTAAGGTATTTGGCCATATAACTAGTGACCAAACTGGGATCCAAAAATCATTTAAAGACCAGAAGTAGCCATATTGCATGTTAGTGCCTCAATCAGCAGAAGTCTGTTAAACAGAATTTGCTTGATTATCAAAGGTCATTGATTTGGTCAGTTTTTCAAAGTTGTAAATAAAAACACAATACAGATGGCATCCAGGAAGCACACATCATCACTATTCAGTCAGTTTCTGTTTTTTCTAGCAAGAATTGTTACACTTTTTTTTTTTTTTTGCTTTACCCAAGTTTAATCCTTGAGATTAGAGTGAGTGTTCAAGCTTAAGTAGCCATGTAAGTAGACATTTCAGTATTTGTGTGATCTCAAAACGCACATACAAGCTATGCAGGGCATACAGAACAAAAGTTATCTTAAGAAGCGATCAAAATGCTTTCATACTGTACATGATTATTTCTTGCATAGATAAACAGATTATCACAGACAGGTGAAGGTGCAACGGTCATCCTTAACCAACCAGAACTCTAGTATCTTTATTGTTTTATAACAATAAAGCTGGATAACAAGAATATCAGCAGATACTGTATATTATGCTCTCTGAACAAATTCACTTCCTCTTTATCTAGCACTTCCTACACGTCCAAAATGCTGTGTTTGACTGAGTGTGCTTCCTTGTTAAGGTGAGCCATCTGTATTAGTGGGAAAACTGAACAACCCTGGGTGGGGGCAGCTCAAGAGGTTGAGAGAAACGGACTTGTCGCCTTGTCGACTTCGACTGCTGCTCCTTTAGCGGCAAACAAAAGACACAGAGCCCAGGGATGAGAGGTGCACAACAGCAACACCTTTACAAATACCACAGACAAACAAAGAATGCAAACAACCAGTGCTGAACCACTGCAGAGAGAGGGTGTGTGTGTGCGTGTGTGTGTGTGTGTGTGTTACCCGTAAGGCAGCAACAGCAGCTCTGCCCTCCTCACTCTCCTCATCCAGTTCATCATCGCTCCATTCCCACTCTCCATCTTCTGTTTTATGGAGTCTCCCACTGGAGCCAGGAACTCGCCGTACCTACACACGTACACACAAATATACATATATGTTTATACAGACATACGTATAGAAGAGCAAAATATGTTTAGGTTTATTATTTATTTTTTTTTATTAAAAGTTAAAACAAATCTGATTAATATTTAAATTATATTTATAATTAATAATTAAATGTATATTTATATATATTAAAAAAAAAATCAAAATGAATACATTTAATTATCTGAAATTCTAAATATTTTTGTGGATATTCTTTATTGTCCCTAAAAAGATTTTGATTTGTGCTGCTGTAAATATACATACAAATTGGCTAAATCGTAATAATACAGTATATAAAAATGAGCAGTATATAGTAAAAATACATAGGTCACAATAGAGCATGGTAAAAATTAAAACATAAAACATTTTCCTCACCTTTCTCGCTCTCTCTGTAATTGTAGGTGCTCTATGTAATAATTTCTCCTGCAGGAATTCATTATTCTGCCAAACAAAATGGAACAGTAAGATAAACATTATTCTAAATTATGCAAATAACCATCAATTAGGGTTGAATTACAAAAGGGCTGACATTCAAATTCAACTCCAGCCCCCTACTGGGCATGTGTGGTAACATCTGAGTACTGAAAGTTGGAAGGAGATAAAACTGGCTTGATTCGAATAGTAAAAGGGAAATCCATTTAGCAGAGAGTTTATCAGCCAGTTGGAAAAGGATGCTGGGATGCTCATCCCTGCTTTTAGACACCGATATGACGGGCCAGTAATGAGAAGAATGCTGGACTGAACTCAATAACGATTCATTTACATTGAGGGAGTGTACACAGACTCACACACATCGGACATTGCAAAGTCTTCTGTTGTATTTATAAGAAGCTAGTTATAAATGCTATATCCTAACCCTAACAGAAAACTTTCTGCATTTTTACAATTAAAATAAACATTGTATTTAATTTATTTTTATGCCGTTTTCTTGCAAAAGAGGTTTTCCCCCGAAATGAGGTTTTGGGAGACTTCTGAAGGATCATTACACACTTGTACTGTGCCACGTCAATGATATGAAAAGATAAAAAGTACCATAAAAGTATAATTTAAAATGTATTTGTGTAACATGAAATTTAAGTCGGTATGCATTAGGATTCAAATATTGTGTGAAAAGCTATCATAAGGATTAAACTTTATTTTACAGTAAATGTACTTACCTAAGAAAATGCTGGGTAATATAAGTAACTACAGGGGTTAGGTTTTAGGTGTAGGTTCAGTGTTAGTACCTAGTTATTACCCAGTCATTGTAATTACTGTGTTAAGTATGAACATGAACAGAACTGTAAAATAAAGTTCTACCATCATATTACATAATGCTTTTTTGTTGTTTGGAGCTTGACAGTGGTCACTAGGGACCGGTGTTGTATGAAAAACATTTCCTTTTGTGTTCCATGAAAGAAAGAAAGTCATACAAGTGTGGAACAACACGAGGGTGAGTAAATGATGACAGATCGCTCCGACAACTATCCCTTTAAGATTTACATAAAAAAACATGGAACAACAAAATAAACCCAAAACAATGTCCTGAACGTAAGATTCTTACCTTGGCTTTCTGGAAGAATTTATGTTTTAAGAGTTCTGATGATGTTGGCCTAAAAAGCAAACACTATTGAAATATATTTGTAGTCACTTATCAAATATGTAAATGTTATCAGGGAATATCAACATTAACAGTCACTAAAAAAAATCCTGATTAAAATGTTTTACTTAAAAAGTGTTTAAAATCATAAAATCATATCAGCCAAATGAAATCGGTTTCATTTTACATTGAGCAGGTAGTAGTGGCTGCCAGGCTGAATATTACTGAACATATATACATACAGTACTGTTCAAAAGTGTGGGGTCAGTTAAAAAAAAAAAAAAGATTTTAACTTTTAGTCATCAAGGATGCATTCAAGCCTCTAAGTGCCATTTCAAATTTTCTTCTACAATTGTCATTTTTATCAAGCTTATATATGAAGAGTTCAGTAATTTCACTTAAATGACAATTAATAGGTAATGCTCATTGCAATTTAAGTGAAATTACTGAACTTAAATATACAAGCTTGATAAAAATGATCATTCTAGAAGAAAATTTCAAATGGCACTTAGAGGCTTTTGCATCTGAACTCTTCATATATATATATATATATATATATATATGTAAAAATATATAAAAAATATACACATATGAAGTTAACAATGATAATAATAACAACCACCAAAAAAAGTTTTTTGAGCACCAAATCATCATATTAGAATGATTTCTGAATGATCATGTGGCACTAAAGACTGGAATAGTGATGCTGGAAATTCAGCTTTGATTACAGGAATAAATTACATATTAAAATGTATATTAAAAAAAGCTTTTAAAAATGTTATATTTAACAATATTAGTGTTTTATCAAATAAATGCAGCATTACTGAGCATAAGAGAATTATCAAAAACATTTCAAAAAGTCTAACTGAGCCCAAACATTTGAACGGTAATGTATTTTTATCCCACGACCCCACAAGAACATACAGTAGCGGCTCTGCTCAGCACCTTTTCTCTGGCTCCTTCTGCAAACACGACGAGAGCATCTTCCTCAAGGATTTCCCATACTTCTTCACCATCTCTTTGTCCGTGATTCCAGTCTCAAGGCAAGGCGGATCATTCTGCAGGGTCAACATCAACACCTGCAAACACACACAGATCTCTGAAACGCCAACATGCTATAAAACAACATGTTTCTCATTAAGAGTGATGCAAGACTGAGTCATTAGAGCTCGTATGGGACTGTATCTCCTGCTCCTCACCTTCATAGGAGGGTATTTGTGGTAAGGAGCGGAGCCTGTAGCCAACTCGATGGCTGTGATCCCAAAACTCCAGATGTCGGCTTTGAAGTCGTAACCTTTCACCTGCACACAGTCACAGATTTGTTTAACACGAGATATACATCCATATGCCAGCAGTTACTGACAATTTTACACCACAGTGAAGTCTTTAGACTTCATAAGAGCTTTAATTGTCCGTGTAATTCAGTCCATATACAGTGAGGTACAACAGTCTGAGACTAATAGTGAAAATGTGCCTATTTTGCATTATTCTAATTGAATCTCCGTGTGATCTCAGGTCTCTTCTTCACTGGAATCAGAGTTTGCATGTCATTCGATGATGTTAAATAAGCAGAGTGTGAGTAAAGAAAGTGGTTGTAGGGTGGAAATACTTACTTGCTCCATCACCTCTGGGGCCATCCAACATGGTGTTCCCACAAACGTCTTCCGCACTTTATTTCGAGTCATGTCACCACCAGTGGCTAAGAAGGCACTTACTCCAAAATCTAAAGAAATACAAATAAACATGTCTAATAAGCAAGTACTTTATTGTCAGTGTTTACAATTAAATTCAATGTGGCAACTTACAGAATGGGCACTAAAACATTGCACTTAAAAATAAAAAATAATAAAAATGTAAGTTAAAAAAAAAAAAAAAGTATTCAGAAGTATACAATCATTATAAAGTTTGAGTTCTGTATGTTTTTAATTTGAAAGAAATTAATACTTTTATTTAACAATTTAACAACATTAAATTGATCAAAAGTGAAAGTAAAAACATTTATTTTTGTAATATCATTTATTTAACCCTCTATGGTACGCAATGTGATATTAGTGAGAAAAAAAAAATATTTATTATGTTTTTCCTGCTTAAAATTGGACACTATAACAATATCAATAAACATTATCATTATTTTTAAATTTATTTCTTAATTAAAAGTTTGTTGCCTCAAGGCAACATTGTACCACAATGGACAAATTGAAACATTTGACGTTTTCATGAAGAGAAAAATTATAGATTTATTGAAAACATCAATTGATTTCACTAAACACTTGAACAAACCTATTTATCAAGTCTTTAATGTATTACACATTTCATATTTAATAAAAAGTAACATTTATTATCCAGCTCTTGCCCTCAATCACCTTTGATCAATTTAATGCAAGATTTTTATGTCAAATAAATTTTATTTATTTTTTTTAAATTAAAAATAGTTTCCACAAAAATATTTAGCAGGTGAACGTATTTTTTCAACATTAATGAGAAATGTTTCTTGAGCAACAAATCAGCATATTAGAATGATTTCTGAAGGATCATGTGACACTGAAGACTGGAGTAATGATGCTGAAAATTCAGTTTTGACATCACAGGACTAAATCATGCTTTAAAATATAGTTCATTTAAACTGTAATAATATTTATTTTTTTATTAGTATTATATTCGTTAAACAGAAAGTTGGTACCTGCGATTTGCACTGACCCGTCCTCCCCCAGCAGGATGTTTCCAGCTTTAAGGTCCCTGCAGACAAACACAGACACGACACAGATGAATACATATGTGGATCGCACTGGTCAGACAACAGTTTTGTGAAAAAGTATAATAATAAAGACCTATTTAAGGGGGATTCAACCAGAATGAAATGAGTGCAATATGAGTGCATGATGTTTCTGTATGTAGCTGGTAGTGAGAGCAGGATCCAAACATCTGTGGTCATGGTGACGAACTCCTTGCAAACAATATGAACGCTATATCTGTCCCTCTGCCCTGTGTTTAACACTAAAAGCCAGCAGACATCTCCTCTGCTCCAGAACTGATGATCAAGTCATGTGTGTGTTTGTGTAACACCGAGTTCGACATTTATACTTCAATCCAGGAAGAATCTGCACTTTTGCTTCACTGCAAAAGTAGAGTGCGTTTTCTATCTAACTGGCAAAGCTGGGACTAATTAGGAGACTAATGAATGCTTCATTGGATATTCTTGAGAATAATTAATGTTTACAGAAATGTTTTATGATACTGTAGACATTCAGGTTCTGTGTCCTAGTATATAAAGTCATTTCAGTGTGCTGTGCCTGGGGGGAAAAAATATAAAAAATTGACCAGCCAAATGCTGTCGCTGTTGAAATGTTGTTAAAGTTAGTAAGCAAAATCACTCTTGCAATATTCGTTGGATATTCAGAACTCTTGTGTGATATTATATTTAAGCCTTAATATGCCAGTGGAACCCATAAGAATATATTTAACATGATTCAATTCAGCTCACATGAACGTTTAACTCACATGTTTATTCATTTTGATGTATTACTTTCATTATTTATTACATTATTCATATTTATTATTACAATAAGTGCTATATATATATATATATTTATTTATTTATTTAAAAACGTTTATGCTAGATGATCGTGAATTATAATAATAATTTTAATTTCTTGCTTTATATGTTACTGTCCAGCTGGGGGCAGCAGAGATACGAACTACACTGAAGATGAAGAAAGTAAATTAACTTTTGAACATAATAAGAACTTTGTTTCTGTTATCATAACAGTCACATTCTCTTGCCATGATGTTATGCAATTATGCGCTTCAAGGGTGCAAAACCATAATTACAACCTTTCTGCAGTATGAGCCCCCGGCACACACACACACACACACATTCTGAGAGGTCCCAGTTATTCTCTCCTGCTGGGCAAATCAAAACATACTAACACATGTCCACTCCAAACTCATGCACATTGAGAGGTGTTCTTGAAGAAGAGTAAAAGATGTTTGGAGACTATTAAAGTGGTGGGTAACACTCCTGCTGTCTGTGAGTGTGAGTGTGAGCACAGCTGATAATCGCTCACATATTTATCAGACAGGGCACTGAGAAGAGAGAACATATCTGATTTGGAAAACAGGATATAAATATTGAGGAACAAATGCAATGAACATGATATGATATGTGGTTTATCTATGTGTGAACGGTACAGAACACTGTATGTGCATAATTGTTTTTTTTCCCCCAATTACAGGCTTATTTATAAGGCAGGGGCTGAAGCTGACCAGATTTCTGTTGCTATTGTAATGCTATTATTATTTATCATCACTTTTAAATGCAAGATTAAAATGGTAATTATTTTATTAAAACAACTATATATAAAGTTGTTGTCAGAATTAATGGCTATTAATGACTATTCTATTATAAGAAAAGTAAAGTTGGTTAACTTTCTGTAATAAAAATATCTGTAATAGTGGCCAGGCCATACTCTACTGAAGTAAACATTACTTTAATTTCAATATTCAGTCACGGGGGCTATACCAAAGTATCTTTGATTGTGTAAGCGTGAATGCGACCGATGTCATTCCGGTCATTATCTTCACAAGTACACATCCTAGAAGAGCTTTGGTAGAGGGCATGTTATATACAGTACTAGGCCGTTTTATGGCAGACTTACTGGCCGATGTCCATCATTGTTGTGCACTTGGCTTGCGTGCATGACCTTAAAGCTTTTACATAATTAATACTATTATATAATTGCCCAATAACCAGTTGGTAATCTAACCTAAATGCGAGGTTGTGTTAAAATGGAGTCAGATGGTCAGATAAAAGCTTAAATGGAATTAAATTACTTTGCCATGCGGAAAGACAGTAACGCGCAGAGACCTTCACACGTTCTATTGGATGCCGCCATTGGGCCGATCTAGACGGGCTTACAACTGTATATATCCATAATATAGTATATTATATATTGTATTTGTCATTTGTAAGTCACTTTGGATAAAGGTGTGTAACAAGCAACATAAGCATTATTTATTATTACTACCACCACTAAAGCAAATGAGTTTGCCACTTAATTGTAAAATAGTTTAAAAATGTTGTTTCAATCTGAATCAACTATAACAAATATTTTTTGGGGAATTTTTTTTTGTATAAGTGCCAATTCATATTTTATCTTACAAACTTGGAAACTTGGAGGACAAGGAAGCCTTGGAAGATTATTAAGGGAATGATAATCATACTACAGTGTTCAAACCTCCCAGAAAGCAACTGCATCACCATATAAAACCCAGATGGTACTAGGCAATCCAAAGAATGTCAGAACAAAAGCGGAATGGTTTCCCGAGATCTAAGCGATACAGATCTCTTACAGCCTCGGCAATGATGTCACCCCTCTGTGGGAGCCATGACAACGTGTTCTGGTTTCCCTAGCTGACACTCATAACAAAGAGAGCCTCAGTGTGAGGACAGACCCAAAGAGAAGCTCAAAGCTCTACATCGGCAGATTGATCTTAAACTGTGGCGAGGGTAAAAGACTGTACGACAAGCCATGAGGGAGAGAGTAGATGGGCGAGATGATTTTTACATCCATCTGCTGGACTTCACAGGGCAGTGAAGATGATGAAGAATTTTGCTGCTTTACTCCATTTTGACAACTGACCTCATGCCAGCCTTAAGCCACAGTGTCTAATTGCATTCACCAGGGATGTGGAGTGTATAGTGTGACTCCCTCCTTGTGGCACACACACACACACACACACATGTTTGTGGGGACTCCCCATAGGCGTAATGGTTTTTATACTGTAGAAACTGTATATTCTATCCCCTTACCCTGCCCCTATCCCTAAACCTACCCATCACAGGAAACATTCTGCATTTTTACTTTTTCAAAAAAACATTACTTAGTATGATTTATACACTGTATTCCTCATGGGGACCGCTGGCTGGACCCCACAATGTACAGTAGGTGATTTTCAGGTTTTACTATATTTGTGGGGACATTTGGTCCACACAATGTAATATAAACAGAAACACACACACACACACACACACACACACACACACACACACACACATATACATACATACATACATACATTTATATATGTGTGTGTGTGAATGTACCCTGCCATTCACAAGTTTTGGATCGGTAGGATTATTAATGTTTTTTAAAAGAAGTCTCTTCTGCTCACCAAGGCTGCATTTATTTAATTAAAATACAAAAAAATATTTGAAATATTAATGACAATTTAAAATAACTGTTCTCTATTTTAATATATTTTATAATGTAATTTATTCCTGTGATCAAAGCTGAATTTTCAGCATCATTACTACATTCTTCAGTGTCACATGATCCTTCACAAATCATTCTATGATGATTTGGTGCCAAAAAACTTTTTTTTTTTGTTTGGTTGTTATTATTATCATTGTTGAAATCATTGTGAATCATTGAAATGCTCAAATCATTAATAATATCAATATCATTGAAATTATGTGGATTTGATGCTCAAAAAACATTATTATTATCAATGTTGAAAATAGTTATGAAAAAACAAACATTTATTTTAATATATAATCTTCTGTAACATTATCAACTTTTGATCAATTCATCCTTGATGAATAAAAGTATTGATTTCTTTAGTTATTCCCCCCCAAAATAAACCAAAAATGATTAGTGACCCCAAACTTTTGAACGGTACTATTTAATGTTGCAAAATCTTTCTATTTCAGATGAATGTTTTGTATTTCATCAAAGATTCCTGAAATCAAAATGTAAAATCTATTTTCAACATTGATAATAATGAGAAATGTTTCTTGTGCATCAAATCCGCATATTAGAAAGATTTCTGATGAATCATGTGACACTGAAGACTGGAGTAAATGACACTTTACTATAGTGTATATATACATAATTAAAGTCCATCTTCAAAAAACTATGTCCAAATGCAACAAACTACATTTACTAAATTTGATGTCAGACATCTAAAAACACACTCTAACAAGCTTCTTCTAACAAGCCGAAAATGACCTCCCGTCCCACTGGCGGCACAGCCGAGAGCAAAAAGTCCTGGTCTCCTTCATTGAGATTCAGAGTCAAGCTTGCAATTCATGGGTATTTAACCAGACTAAAAGCCAGCAAATTATTTACACTGTCTGCTTTAACAGGCCTGTGCGTGTACAGAGGGAGCAAGGGATATGAGAAGCAAGCAATTAATGTAAAAAGGGAGAGATAGAGAGAGAAACCGACAGTTCATTTAAATTAGCCATCAGTGAGTCATCACTGCAAAGAGTGTATTGACTTCTGAAGATGAATGTCTCAGATAAACTAGCAAAGGAATCATTGATGAGCTTAGTAAAAGATTGGGAATGAAACGGCCATATATGCTTGGCCTGCATCAACTGAGATTTGTATGTTTTAAAGATTTAATGATAAACGACTGAAGGGCACGATTAGACTAGAGAGCTCACTCAGTTTTTCCATGGATTTCCATTGGAAACTCAAGCAGATGTTGATTCTGAAACGGAATTCATTAATTCCATCATTCATCATCTGAGATTAGGCTGATTAAGTGGAGTCTCGGTCCAGAGGCATACAGACCTTCTTTGTGTTGAAACCAATCCAGTCTAAAAGAGACAGTTCATTTCAAACTTAAAATTCTGTCATTATTTACTCGTTCTCATGTCTTTTTTTTATGTATGCTGTTTATCCTCCTGTAGAACACAAAAGATTTGTTTTTCCTACACAGATGTTTTCCATACAGTAAGTCTGTAAAGCTCCATAAAAGTGGTCCATATAAAATCTTGCACAATATTACAAATCTTCTGAAACCTACAATAACTTTGTGTGAAAAATAGGCCAACACTCAAGTTATTATTCCCTGAAAATCTTCCCCTTTCAGTTAGTGGTTAAAGAAATCACAGAGTCAGGGTACTAAGGGTACATGAATTATCATGAATTCATGTATAAATTTATGCATGAATTGTGCATTCATTCATGCATTAATATCTCATGAATCATCAGGAACTAACACAAGTTCAATCTTTTTCATTCATGACTTACTGAATGAACAACACCTTAATTAAAACATTAACTAAGATGAGCACATCATCATGAATAATGATTTATTACACATGATCATGTTTTCTTTGTTCTTTGACTTTAGTTGAGGGGCCACACACATGATGAAGTTATTAATAGATTAATGCTTAGTTAATGATGACTAATGTATTGGACAGACACCAAAATAGACCAATCACAGCTCATAGCACACACATTCTGTTTATTAAATACAGAAGTCATCATTAACTAAGCACTATCTATCAGTGACTTCATGTGTGTGGCCCATAACTAAAGTGGTGACTAGGTCCTTTGAAACACTGATGAACAATGTGATATTAATGGTGGCATTACTGTGAACAAAGAAAACATATTGATCATGTGTAATAAATCATAATTCATGATGATGTGTTAGTTAATGTTAGTTAACTAATGTGTTCATCTAGTCTGGGTTCCCCATGCTGCCTTCCCGCAGCGCGATTTTATTCACGCTGAAAGGCAGTATGGATACCATGGCCCAGATTTTCGCCTCATTTAGGGGAGGGGGCAGCAAGACGATGACGACATCTATGCCACACACCGCAGTTTGTTTATATCTATGGATTCAACATGGCAGCAGACGCGAAGCTACCTTTTGTGCATGCCTTAGATATTGTTCTAAGTAGTTTAGAATGCAAGTTTATTTTGAAAAAAGAGCAGCTTTTGGCGTTAAACTTCGCGAGACCCCAGTCGTTATTGTTGTCTCGCAAATTAATCGCCCTAATGGAGGACCATGTACAGGAGGCGCTCAACCTTGGAATATCTGCCGCTCAGCTGTGTCCCGAGAAAGAAAATGCAATAAAGAATTGTCGATACCAACTTTTGTTCGGCAGTCCCGAGGCCTGGATGAGTGCAAAGTGGCAAGACATGTTAGCCACAGAGTTGTATAGTACCAACCTGCTAGGAATCGTCGTCGACGAAGTCCATTTAACTTATAAATGGTAAGTGGTATATCATATTGTCAATATTCCTGTAGACTACCGAATGTGGTTGTCGTGGTGCCACTAAGTCGTGTTGCTTTTCAATATCAATATACAGCTACCGCTTTAGTAGCATACCTTTCAGCTGTGCACACGTACCCGATTAAAGTTGTTGACACTTTAGTCTTTAGTTAAATTAAATTTTTAAAGTTGTGAAGTACAAGCGCAAACAATTTCCAACGTCAACATCTATGTTAAACTGTTATACTTATGTTTTTCTAACTGAAACGATTGGCTATGAGCTACGTACAGGCGCATTTGATTGACATTCTTAGCACCAAATAAACGGCGCGGGGCATTCGTAAACCACGTAAACCAGTTTCTGTAAACCAGAAACGAGACTTCCTTAGATTTCCACGACGCATGCGCGAGAACTGAACTGAAGTAGTGTAAGGAGATCGCAATTCTCGCGCATGCGTCGTGGAAATCTAAGGAAGTCTCGTTTCTGGCCTACAAGGAAGAAAAGAAATAGTCGAATAAACTCATTATTTTTGTTTGTTTTTTCGCACAAAAAGTATTCTCGTCGCTTGATAAACTTATAGTTGAGCCACGGTAGTCACTTGGGATATTTAAACATTTTCTTCATTGACTTTCTGGGCCGTCAAGAGGCAGTCCCTTAAAAGCCAATGTGGTAGTTAAACAGCTCTCAAATTTAATCAAAAATATCTTTATTTGTGTTCCGAAAACGAACGAAGGTCTTACGGGGTTGGTACAGCATGGTGGTGAGTAATTAATGACTTAATTTTCATTTTTGGGTGAACTAACCCTTTAATTTACATATGAACTCATGATAATTCATGTACCCTTACTAGTGTTACCGGAAATGAGCTCTGACAAGGACAGTGATGATAGTATAAAACATCTGCCCAAACTGAAGCCTTCCATGACAAATATGCTTTCTTTTATTCTTCTGTAATTGTTACTCTATTATCAGGAGAGTTTTATATTATCTAGACAGGTAGAGATCATGCATCAGTGTTCGATATAGATCCGGGTCGCAAAAGACCCGAATATGTAATAATGATTGGCGAAACTTTCATGCTTTTAAGGGTTAAACAGAAATTGTCATTATTTACTCACCATCATGTTGTTCTAAACCTGTATGCTGTTGTATTCAAAATCTTTTCTAAAAGTGAGAAGTGTTACCTGTGGATCTGGCCATTTTTGTGGAGGTACTCAAGACCCTGAAGGACCTCTTTCAGCACTGTAGCAATACTGGCTTCATCCAGAACACCGGTCCTGTGTTCCCCCTTTGAAATAATGTGCTTTATCACATCTAACACTGAGCCTGCAACAAGGAAAACACAGAGAGCTGTTAGTAGACATAATGTTGTACTGTCATTAGCTTCACAAGTGCACATGCTAGAAGAGCTTTACTAGAGGGCACGTTATATACAGCACTAGGCCGTTTCGTGGCACACTTACTGGCCGATGTTCATCATTGTTTTGCACTTGGCTTGCGTGCATGACCTTAAAGCTTTTCCGGAAGGTCAGACAAAAATGTCATAATCTACAGTAACTTGCTCTGGTTGCTTCCCAAGATTGTTTGTCTTTTTGTGTTTATATTTACAAAGCTTAACTTGATTATGGGACACCCAACAAACCAATATTGTTTCAACCTTGATGGACAGAAATATGGACACCCAAAGCAAATGTTTTAGGAAAACAAACCGTCATCTGTCAATCATTATTTCCCCCATGATATTTAATTAAGACATAATGTATGCAAGAGAGTCCACGAAGAGAATGTTCCTTCAGCAACTTTATCAACCAGTTAGGACATGGCCAGCACCTCCCGCAAACAGTGCAGACAGACAAAACAGTGCAGACAGACAAAAGATCCTGAGGGAGATGATGTAAACGGCATAAACCATAAAGTCTGCTGGCCGCCATGTGTCAGGGAACGCTCTGAAGGGCCTCGTTTCAGACATCAGTTAGACAAAGACGGTCTGTTCATGCAACCACCCCAGAGTTGCATATGTATGAAAACTAATAGCATATGAAATTTCATCCCACTACCTGAAATGAAATTCTGAGAAAAGGAATTTGGAATCCCCAGAATTCTGATCAAGTTAACTCCCATGACAGGGTTCTCTTCCCTGATGCCGACAGCAGAACTTTAAACCCTCCGGGCGAGAGGAAGTCCAACAGCGTGCCGTCAGTAGACTAGAGTGGGCGGCTGGCCAGTGTTTGTGTGGGGCAGAGCGACAGTCCAGAGGCACAAGGATATTTAATAGCACGATCACTTTAGGATATTTCTTAAGGATGGAAACATTACATTAATACTCAAAAAACAACTTGTCCATACACACTTCCATTAAAAATGTGGGGGATTTGTTTAAAGAAATGAATACTTTAATTCAGTCAACATGCATTTAATTGATCAAAAGTGACAGTAAATGCATCTACAATATTTAATATAAATGCTGTTCTTTTGAGCTTTCTATTCAATGAATGTTGCATTTTTTTAAATCAGTTTTCACAAAAATATTAAGCTGCATAACTTTCAACATTGATCATAATAATAATAAGTAATGTTTATTGAGTACCAAATCAGCATTTGGAGAAACAGCGTCTAAAAAATTCATCTTTGCCATCACAAATTACATTTTAAAATACATTTAGTTTTTAAGAAGTTTTTAAAATGTAGAAATATTTCACCATGTTACTGTATTTTTGATCAAATAAATCCAGCCTTGGTGAGTCTATTGAACTAGTTAAATACACTACTACGATTAAGCATTTGGATGAAAATGCTTCGTTATTACAATTTAAGTGAAAAAGTGTGGAAAACAGGTCTGCATATCATCTATGCAGGCTGCTCTGTTGAAATGAAAAAAAAAATTAAAAAATTTCTAAACCATTGAATGGCAAATACAAAAATACGTATGGAAAAGTACAGATATACAATTTCACACAGTCCTAGAATATTGTATTTTGAAAAAGTGCAGCATGACTCACCAGGAAAAACTGTGAGATCATAGCCAAGGAAATCAAGGTAGTTTATCACACCCTAGCTCATGGTGAAAGTGATTTGAGAAACAGAAAAATGCCTTATGCGTTTTCTTATTTTGGTTTCTTTTCTTCTTCTTTCTACAGGTCATTCTTCTTCCGTGGTTTAAAAAAGGGTATCGCCGACCTCTAAGTGGCCTGAAGGTTGTTTAATATGAAAACTCAAATAAGTGAGCATTCGAATGAAAGAAAAACAAGACGGTGAAACTGTGTGTGTGCGGGCATGTGTCTGTGGCATAAAGCCAGCGCACTGCTGACTGAGCGAACACCACATCAAGTTTCACTGACAGCTAAGACCTGCATTAAGAGCAGTCAAGCTCCGACAGAGAGAGAGAGAGATATATCCTGGTAAATTATGCTACATTAAAACCCATGTGAGATTGATGGGTGAGGCTGCTGAGTGAAATCAACTAAATTCTTAGCGTCAAACATACACAGGGAGGGCCAGAGAGCATGAGATAAAAATGTAGTATTTTCCTACAACTCACTTCAATATCTTGAGCTCTATGGTTAAAAGTTAAAATAACTTTAAGACAGTGTTCTACAAAAATAAAATTGTGACATCATTTATTCATCCTCATGTTCTCTAAACCATACAAGTTTCTTCGCTGAAACACAAAAGGAGATATTAAGCAGAATGTTTAAGCTGTACGTTCTCACACAACAAAAGGTACCATAAAAGCTCTATGGAAATAGTCGGTATGATTTGTGGGCTATATTTCCTTCTGAAGCCACATGACAACTTTGAAATATAGCGCACAAATAGTATGGATCTCTTTTTTTGTCATTTTTGGAGCTACTGTTAATGGAAAAGAGCAGCGTGAACATTCTGCTTAATATCACCTTTTGTGTTTCAAAATAAGAAAGTGATACGGTTTGGAACTATATGAGGGAGAGTAAATGATGACGTGATTTTTAGTCTTGTCTATAAATTAACATTCATCCCATAGGAGGAAATCCTACAGATTAAGAGCAACATAAATGACAAAACTTATCCTTTACTGGGGTGAGGGGTGGGATCCCAAGAATGTTCATCCCGGAACACCTCAATCATGTGAAGCCCCATGCTGAGGTGTAATGGAGATGTAACTGTAAACGCTTCTCATTTCATTAAAAACCACACAAATGGCTTTATGTCTTGTTCACATGAGCCAAACTCCCATTCCTAATGCTCTTGAAAGTAACTCTAACCGTGACCATGTGGTGCAAAAGCATTCTTGATATTCTCTCATGAGACTTTGAGGAAAAGCATCACCAGGAAATCTCCCCAATGCCCTTTCTGTAATTTCAATTATGTTTCAGCAACAGGAAAAGAAAATGACTCTTTGTCCAACAGTTGTCAGAGACTATCTGACACTGCTGCCTTCCTAAGGATCCTGCATTGGTGTGGGTGGAACATGCCATGTCGTGCCCACTGGGCCAAAGGGCACAGGGCCATACGGGGCTGCTGGTGAGGGAAAGATTACTCTAAGAAAATAAGGGTGGAGGAGAAGAGGGAATAAAAGCAAGATAGGAAGCATCTGTTGTTTCTCATTGGGCTGAGTCTCACAACGGGCACGATGCCATATTTCAAAACATTGTGCTTAAAACCTACAAGACAGCGACAGCTTAAAATTGCACCAAAAATTTCAATGGCTCTGGGTAATCTGCTTACGGGATGAAAAAAAAATTACTCCACATTCATGAATGTAGTACTGAGTTTATATTGAAATTCCTGATTGTATGCATGCATTTTTGTACTTATATGTGCGTGTATAATATGCTAAGTCGCCACAGTTTGATCTGCTTAAGTGGATTGTTCATCTGACCAATTGTATTGAACCCATCATTTGGGTCATTCAATAAAAAAAGTACCTTTTCCAGGCTGAATAGGAGTTTTTTTTTTTTTTAAATAATTTACATAAATGAATTTAAATACATAAATGTATGTACATTTAAAGATACATTTTAATATATATGATAGGATGCAATAAATTGGATTTTATATATATCTATATCACTATGTGAGAAGACTTTTTTTATATAAATTGAATTATATTCTATTATTTGAATAAAATATAATATAATAAAAGTTATTGGATGTTTGTTGATGCGTATAAAATGTCTACTACTTCAGGTACTCCACCTTTTACTATGACAATTTTAAGACTTTTTTTCTGTTTTTGCAAATGTACTATACACACCGGGGCGGTTTTGTAGAATGACTCATTTATATTCAGAGCAGCATAAAGGTGACAAGCAACAATGTGCTTGTAAAGTTGTAAAACTTCCACCTAGCTGTAAAATATCTACTTACAAGTGCTGTTCAGAGGCCAGAGAGGACAACTCCTTTTGAGCTATATCTGCTAATAAGCACAAGCGTGCTATGTGCTTATGTACACAGGGTTGGGGAGATTCCCCTCCTTCTATGTAAAGGCGCTTTGAGCACCAGAAAAGTCATCTATGTTTAGAAATGTAAGTAATTATTATTTATTATAATCATAATTAAGTCATTGATCTTGTTCCGTATCTAACATACCTTTGTACCCAACAAATAGGCCAGGCTTTCTGCCAGATCTGGTCTTCCTGTAAATGCCATGAGTGAATAAAGCAACTATGAGATGTATTATTCTTTTTTATTATCAATTCAGTTTAAGCCCGTTTTGCCTTCATGGTACTGGACAGTAAACAGGAAGTGGAGGGAATGACAAAATTAAAAAATACTGAGATAGTTTGTTTTGTAGTTCTTTCCTGAATGCACTTCCTATGCTGAAACTATGGAATGCCACCAAGCAGCATCACATAAAATCACATTCCTATTCACTTCATCACTTCTGACAGCTGTCAAAGGGAATGTTACAAATGTCACTTTCAAGACTTATTTAAAAGGTTAGTTCACTTAAAAATCTAAATTGTTATCGTTCACTCACCCTCATATTATTCCAAACCTATCTGACTTTATTTTTCGCGCTAAACACCAAAGAATATATTTTGAGGAATGTTTGAACTGTTTTTGTCCATACAAATTAAGTCTATAGAGTGCCGAAGTGATGACGTCACTTTGTCGGACAACTCGAAAGCTAGCAGCGCATGGGTTCCCTTGATCGAAAAAGCTATGCATTTTCCCCATAGACTTTTGGAAAATCGCAAATAAATAAGATCTGTATTTAACACCTTACACGTTTTGTCTATCAAGATAATCTTTAATCCAAAATGTATACATTTTGAAGCCTATAAAAAGTTTTTTTTAAAACACAAGCTGACACAATAACAAACACAAGCAGGTTATAACTGTGTGTTCTATGTCATAGATCAAAACGTGAAAATATTTAGAGGCTTTGTTCACCACAAACCTTATTTCAGGCAATTTAGCAAAAACCCATTCAAAAATCCCATAGACTTTAGAGCGAGGGAACCCGGTAGTGCTAAAATGCAAACTCACTTCCGCGTTTTGGCCTACAGAGTGACGTCGTAACTTCTGCACTCTATAGGGTTCAAAACAACCCTGATTGGACCCCATTGACTTTGACACAAAAAAATAAATAAAAAACTCTTCAAAAATGTTACGTTTTTGTGTTCCACAGAAGAAAGAAAGTCCGTTTGGAATCACGTGAGGATGAGTAAATGATTCCAATTTTCATTTTTAGCTTAACTATCCTTTTTAGACCCCTACCCTTTAGTACACAATAAAAACACAGCAGTATCTGTTATGTTTAAACTACTATAGCTGCCTGCCCCAGAGCTGTGAGACCTTGTCGTCTCCTACCTTCATACTTAAGATGGGCTGCGTGCCACCTGGGCATCTTCAGCTGGCAGAGGCAGGAGGAGGAGGGCACAACAGCTGATGACAGGCGTAAAATGAACTGCGATTATCCAGACAGAGTGATTTCAGCTCTGCGCCGGGGGAAGAAAGGCCGCGTCCCACGGCTGTCAGTGTCAGCATGAGCCACACTATAATCTCCCTGTCCAGCACTTGGCTGCGTCTGGGACAGAGCATTACACGCTGGCTTGAAACATATCATCAAACTCTCAGCAGTAGCTTTACACAATGGGGTTCGGAAAGACACGAACACTACTGGAGCTTAAGGACGCAATGCAATCAAGAAGCAAAACGGGCTGTTTAAAACTAAAATAAATAAAAACAGTGCTGCACGATATTATTAAAAAAAAAAAAAAAACGGACATGGCAATATACAGTATATTGGGATATGAAAAGATGCAGGAATTTTAACCTGCTGACATGAATAGCCATATTCGGGGGGGAAAAAAAAGATCATTTTCGAGCGAGTGGGATGGATTTTTTGAGGACTGCATCAGCATAAAAATTAATAACAAATAATAATAATTAATTTTTCTGAGGACTTTGAGCGTGAAATCCTTGTAGGGCTGAACGATTTGGGAAAAACTTAAAAATTGGGAAAATTGTTCATAAATGGGTTTACTTTTTACAAGCATCGACACGCTTATTTCAGTTTAAAAAAAAAAGTAAAAAAAAAAAAGTTATCATAGGCCACATTTCCACTGTTGACCAATTCAATATTTATTGTATAATATACAATGCACTTTAATATGTGAAGTTATGATTTTATTGTGACTATTATTTAAAAAAAATATTAAACAAAATCAGGAAGAAAATTTTATTCATATTATATTACAATATTAATATTTACATCTTAATTTCATAATTTTTAAACAAGCTTTTATTTTTATGGTTTGCTTAATAAAAATTTGAGCTGTCAAGTTTCAGAATGAAAACTACACATATAAATGTGTCGCTTCACCCTGAAAATTGCAAAGCATTTTTTTAAAACTAAATCGTACCCTGTGCAATTTGAAAAATCGCACTATATCCATATTTTATTTTGATAAAACATGCAGCCCTAAATAAAATCATTTCTATAAATCTATTCAGCAACTTCACAGCTGAACAAATATGACAAATTCTGATCTGTTTGCATAACTTAATGTGCCAAGATATGCTTGTGCATGTCTTAGGATAAATTCCCCAAAAGCCAGGCTGGCAAGATTGTCAAAAGATATCCGTGCCGGACACAGGCATAATGCAATAATGCTGTAAGATATGGTGTGAGTCTCATGCTGTTGCACTAATGTGTCTGCTGTAATTAACAGCAACCTCTGATTAACTCCGTAGAGGAGCTCCTGGAAAACTCCATTAGCATTCTAACGGCTCATTTGAGAACCCAATATAGCACTCAAAAATGAAATTACCAAGAGAAACCACCAATATATCTCAGCAAAACTTCATTTAGTGCGTCAAACAGTATTTGACAGATGAATGACCAAAAAACACTACTGTTCAAACTTTGGTGACAGCAAAATATTGTTTTGAAGAGAAATTAATAGTTTTACTCAGAAATTCAAGTAATTAAAAGTGACAGCAAAGACATTTATAATGTTACAACAAAATCCTATAAAAAAAAAGCTAATATGAACATTCTATTCATTAAAGAAACCTGAAACAAAAAGTATGATGGTTTCCACAAAAATAATAATCAGCACTACTGTTTTCAACGTTGAGCACCAAATTAGCATATTAAAAGGAGTTTTGAAAGATCATATGACTGCAAATGTATCATTGTCATGACAAGAATAAATTACATTTTAAAATAACAGTTATTTTAAATTGTAGTCATTTTAGCCTTGGTGAGTATAAAACTCTTTTTTTTTTTTTTCTTAACCGTACCAACCCAGAACTTTTTCCGCAAGACATCATATGGTCATGTCTAATGACCTACACCAAATTCAAGTAATTAT
Organism: Pimephales promelas; assembly: GCF_988280905.1. NCBI lineage: Eukaryota > Metazoa > Chordata > Actinopteri > Cypriniformes > Leuciscidae > Pimephales > Pimephales promelas. Next base: position 19,084,900 of record NC_142790.1, read on the forward strand.
AACCGAACAAATATATTTGTTAACTACAGAGCTTCTTTTTCTATAAAAATTTAATCTTGATTAAAATGTTTTTTTTTTTTACTTCTCTCAAAGCTCCTTTAGATGCTGCCATCAAAAATCTACCAAATCAAGTCCTGTCAGTACACAGGATGTTGCATCAAAATTGGAATGAACACAACTGAATGGCTTTTTTCAGTGCTTGGATGCAACCAACTGGAAATTGAGGGGTTGGATTGGAGGAAAAAGGACAGGTGGGTAGGACTTACCACCACTGAGCAGCTTCATGACCAACCACAGCTCATCCTTCACCACAAACGACGTGTAGTACGACACAATGTTCGGGTGGTGACACTGGCTCATCGCCTGAATCTCTTTCTGGAGAGAGAGAGAGGGAGGGGAAATAACCACAGTTAACCTAATTCAACCAATATCCTTTCTAAATAATTCACAAATTGGATGAAACAACCAATCTGAATCCTTCAAGGCATCTGCAGGATGTTTAAAATCAAATTGAAGGCTTTGAAGATGTTTTTTTAAGACCTCCACATCAATAACGGTCATATCATTAATTTCAACTTTACCATTCTCATAAAATAACTGGGTTATTGTATATTATTCAGTACTTTCTTGGCAAGTACACTGTAAGTACATTGAAAGTGCACGTACTGCAAAATAAAGTTCAATCGATCCACCTGTTAACATTTGCAACACTGTGTGGAAGATGTGTAAAATAATGAGTTGGTTTTTACATTGATCTAAACAAAATGGAAGACGTGAAAGAAAATGCAAATACAGTATACAATATGATGGAAGAGCAGAAAAATAGTGGTTTCTCCGTTTACCTCTGTAAACAAAGTAGCTCTGTTTTATTAGGAGGTAATATGAAAAAAAAAGGAGAAAGGCGAAGAGTTTGGAGGTATGACTGATATAAACACAGTAATTTCATCAAATCATTTTATTTAATCAAATTGTAGCCTTTTGAAGTTTATTACATTAAGCCATATTGTGATTCCTGGTTTTCCATCTTTCCCCCTTCCATCCAAGACATCTTCAAGTGTTTTCTAAATTTTATGACACCAAATCTGATAAAACTAAATTTAAGACTGAAGGACCCGCGGGAAACCCTGTTCTTCAGAAAGACAGCGTTAAACACTGGAATCAGTTCATGTGCTTGTCGCTGAATGAAGCAGCTCTCAATAAGGCATTTACTGTGTATACATACAGTCACATAGTATGTGGTCCAGAATGCACTGGGCCTCATGGCTTAACCGAATAACTGAGGTGCTTCACAATGGTGCCATTCCAGATCTGGATTAATGTTTAAACAAGTCTAGCTCAGTTGAACAGTTGGCAAATCGTCAGGTTCAGTTCAGCAGATATTTACGTACTTCAGGTGAACTAGTAGTTTTTATTAGCTCACTCGTATATGAAGCACCTCCAGCCACTTTCACCGACCGCAAAGCACGAACAAACTGTAAAAATAAACAACATCAATCCAAGAGTGCTATAAACACCACGACACCTTCACCTGACTGCCTGTTACAAATAACCACAGTGTCCAAATAAATAGGTGTGCATGTTGTTACTGTCAATATTCATCAGCAAAACAGGGATACTAGATGGGGGTTTTTTTAGCAATCGAAGACAGAAGGAAAAAGTAGTTTTTCTCTATCCCCTGTTTACTTGCTAGTCTTTCTATTTGACGAAGCAGTTAAAGTGAAACCCTTGCAGCTCAGTGAGACTGACAGCTGAGGTAATGTTGGCACTACGCCTGAATCCATCACTCTGAGTGAGTTCTCCCCAAGTCATTTGATGGTGGGGGCTTACTAATGATATTATAAAGCAATTGTGCCATTTCGTTTTAGCTGTCAGGGCTAGTCTTGTTCAATTTGTTACGTGGATGCCAAAACAATCAATAAAAGAAACTAAAAATTGCAGGTTTGATGCTAATGGCTACACGAGTTTATACTTGTTCATTCCACAATGCTGAGCTTCATTATAGTCTAATGCTGCTTTGTTAATATTAAACTGAATGGGGACCCGAGCTTTCAAGCTATTCTAATTTTATAAAATAATAAAAAAAAAACATTTATTTTGAATTTCTTTACATTATTTGGTTTTACATTTCAACTTACTTTAGTACATTACTGTCAGACTGGAAAAACAGGTGCTGCAATAATGTAAAATGTGTGAACAATAATGTTTTTTAAACATTTGAGAATGAAAACCTATTCTAGTTGGTCCTCTTTAAGTCAGAAGTAAATCAGCCACATTTTAACAGTCTTTTGAAACCACTACTCAATAGTCCCAAGATAACTCAATAGATCAGCATACCTAAACCAACTAAACCTGTTCTAAAGTCTGCATACAATTTACACAAACACTTCCGTCTTAAATTAACTATAGTTGGAATGTAAGTTTTGGTAATGAAATGTAGCAAAAATACAGCCATGTTATAATTAGGTGCACCGCTTTGCTTCAAGTAAAGGGTCGGGTTGCAGACACAATCCTCTCAAATATAAAAAATGAATAAGATAGGCCATTTTAAGTTTCTGAAAAACAACTCATGACAGTTTAACTTTCCAAGTTGAATCCTCAAATGACCTTGTGGACATGAGCCATGTTCTCTGACCCAAAAAATGTATTTACAAGTGCAATCATGTATACCAGTCAAGACAAAGCTCTTCCCGTGCCAACACTGTAGGGTCACAGACACCCCAACAGTGGGCCACTGGGTATGTCCCACCCCTCCAAAGCTGGATTTCATTCAACAATTTAGTCAGCTTTGGCTGGCTCCACAGGCTGTGTCCAGTTCCACGATAGACACCAGTTTGAGGGCGTATGAAAACAATAACGCACTGGACGGTCTTTGGACATTCAATGGCTAGTGCTCCATCTGCATTCTCACAGCATTAGCCGAGGGTCATCTCAGCGTGGCTGGCCGATGTCTACCCGAGAGAGACAAAAACAATAGCCTTAGAAGGGAGGGTGACATCAAGAGACTGTTTGCCACCCGATTCGTGTACGTCCAGAGGACAATGAGCAAAGAAAAGCACTGAGACTCTTTGTCTGTGCTTATGTCACTGCCTTTCTGCCACTATACGCCCAGTGGAAATAAAAATTAAAAAAAAAAAAAAACACTTTCCTTCCTAAGTGTAACTTTCTCACTTCATATATGCTGTTCTATTTGCATTAAATGTATGTTAAACCCTGAGGTAAATATTCGGCCCCACTATATTAAGTGGCTTTAAGTATGCACTTACATTGAAATTAACGATACAATGGACTTATTGTGTACATACATGTTTTTACATTGTACTTATACTTTGAAAATACCTGCATGTAATTACATTTATAACTACACTGTTGCCCCTTCCCTTACACCTTAAACCTACCCATAACACCACACCTGACCCTAACCTTACCTGTATCAAACCTCAATAGCAGCACGTGTTTTACAATACAATCTGAACACAATAAGTACATTGTACTTATTTTTTGCTGTAAGTAAAGCCGCTTAATATAAAGTGGGACCAAATATTCATTTAAAATCGTATGTACTTATTTTTTGATGCAAGTAAAGCCACTTAATATGAAGTGGGACTAATTATATTGATTTAAAATCATGTGCATAAAAATCCCTCTCTCTCTCTCTCAAATCAGATAAAAACAGATCAGCAGGATATTTAGCTGATTCACTTTTAGAAAAGCACAACATTTCCTTTAATATAGGTAAAAGGAAAACCACTCTACAGAAGAAAATTTCAGATATCTTAATATAAAAATAAAAAACATATTGACTATTGACAAATATTACAATTACCTCTCATACTGCTGCTGTTTAGTCAAATAAAAATGATCTGATACTGAATAATAATAATATTAATAAGAATTTTGTCCAATTGCATAAACTGAATTAAGACATTAGTCCATATTTCAATTTCAAAGACTTTTGACTATAATTACAATTAAATAATTTCATAAATATTTATGATAAACATTTAACATTTAGACATTAGACCATATTTCAATTTTCAACGTAAAAATTATTATGATATACATTTAACATATCGTACTGCTTCAGTATAGTAATATAAAAATCATATAATACTGAATAATTATAATAACTGTGTAGCCCAAACCATCATATTCAAAAGGCAGACATCTTTAAACATTTAGTTTGAATATATTATACACGACAGCTAATCTATCTAGGAGAAATGCAGCACATTTAACCACCGTCATCTGATGGACAATTGGCAGACACTGAAGTCATGTGATTTGAGAAGTCCTTGTCAAGTCCCCGTGGAATAAACGCTGCAGTGGTACACAGAGGGTTCACTATAGATTCAGCTTGACGTCAATGGCACTGACAGGATCTCAGCTCAGTCAGAGAGGAAAATTGTTCCTTCCACCACAACAGTCACACAGCTTCTGCGTTATGACTTGATTGGATTGTCCTGTTCTTTTTCGCTGCTCCTGCATGTTGGGAAGAACTAAAGCATGCTATACCCCAGCAAATTAGCCTGATCATAAGTGAAATTGACCCAAACCTCAAAGGAATTTCCTCCGAGAGCAGTCCTTGATGCAGATTACATGCATTACTGCTGCTCTCGCTCATTACGGGAGCAATCTGGCTTTAATTTAATGCCTCCTCTGAGTTTAAGAGAGCGCTCGGCATATCATAACGGCAAAGAAAGCATCAGAGGAAACCTGAACTGCATATTTTCCCTCTGACCCTAACTCTACAAAACTCTCCTGTTAACTTTCACCCAAGTCATTCCCAAGGGTTTACCTCAGTTCAGCTGGAAGAAAGTCTCCATTTACAGACTTTTTTTTTCTGAAATCAATGAGGGCAGGACTAGGGATAACATCTCTAACGACTTCAAACTCCTCGGTACACCTGGATTTGGGAAAAACTGAGATTCTGGTAGCCTCCCGCAGAGAGCTCGTAAATCGGGAATATGAGCTTTCCCAGTGAACGACAAAATCGGCTCCGCCTGGTCACGAGGCAAACTATGACCTTTTGAGCTCCTTGAGGAGCTGACAGATGAAATTAATAAGATGGGAAGGGGAAAGGATGTGTGTAGAAACTTTAGGAGTCATGTATGGAAACTTGAACTTTCAAACCAAACAGAAATTGGTGTTTTAAGGCATTTTCAGAGCTGTAAATCGCTTGCTTTGCTCCGAAACAAGGACTTAATGTTAGATCGGTTCGCTTTCACAAGTCAAAGCATATCAAAATGTGTTTATGCAAGTCACATGTGAGTAAAACTGTTCTCTTTTTGGTCAGAGTTCACCTGTTTACGTTCCTTTGCGTCATCCGTTTCTTTCTCAACTCAAACAAACCGCTCCAGAGTTTGCCTTCAATCAGGTTGAGACAACCACGTTCAGGCGATCTCGGAGTGATTGTTTTGGTGTGGATCTGAGCATGATTGCTGTGTTCATATATGCCTCAATGAACCGAACTAAAAATGAAAATGCACCAGGTTCCGAAAACGAACACTCTAAATGAGCCAGGTGTGAAAACGCCCTTGGAACTGGAAGATTCTTTAATGACTGGGATGAAGTCCTACTTTAGTCAATGTTGTGATTCACACAAAAGTTGCAAGGGGAAAATTCTGACTGGGAAATAAAACTGGAAAACACCACAGGGATTCCCTTTGGTCCAGTTAATAATGGTTTCCAGGCAATTTGGAAATGTTAGAATCCATGTGTTAGCTCTTTTCCCTCACATGAAATATTTCTGATTGTCGTTTAAATTTCACATAAGGAAGTTTTTAGAATAATAACGTCATAATAATACATTTTAATGACATAATTATGTTTTTACTCGTTTTTTGGAAATATAAACATTTAAATGGTGGCTGTCATAAAAACAACAGATTTATTTAAAAAATTCATTAAATATTGAACAGGTTAAAGGATTAGTTCACTTTTGAAAAAACTTTTGCTGATAATTTACTCACCCCCATGTCATCCAAGATGTCCATGTCTTTCTTTCCTCAGTCGAAAAGAAATTTAGGTTTTTGATGAAAATATTCCAGGATTTTTCTCCATATAATGGACTTCAATGGGAACCGGATGGTTCAAGTATCAAAAGACGGTTAATAACTGTTTCAGATGCAGCTTCAAATGTCTTTAAACGACACCAGACGATGAATAAGGGTCTTATCATGCAAAACGATCGGTTATTTCAAAACTTATTCCAAAAATGTAACTTTTATAAGGACAAATGCTAGCCTTGCTATATTCTCTGAGGCGCGTTTGTAACGTCACGTAATACGTAATTACGTTCAAAAGGTCACGGGCGACGTAGCCGGAAGTACAGAATCAAAATCGTCCGACATCGTTGTTTTTCCTTTTAATTCCTTTTTTTGTAAACGGTGTTTGAGTTAGTTTGCACGTTCAACCTATGCGTTCAACTTGTAAACACTGACTCTGTACTTTCGGCTACGTCGCCCGTGACCTTTTGAACGTAATTACGTAATACGTGACGTTGCAAAAGCGCCTCACAGAATATGGCAAGGCTAGCATTTGTCCTTATAAAAGTTACATTTTTGGAATAAGTTTTGAAATAACCGATCGTTTCGCATGATAAGACCCTTATTCATCGTCTGATATCGTTTAAAGACATTTGAAGCTGCATCTGAAACAGTTTTTAACCGTCTTTTGATACTTGAACCATCCGGTTCCCATTGAAGTCCATTATATGGAGAAAAATCCTGGAATGTTTTCATCAAAAACCTAAATTTCTTTTCGACTGAGGAAAGAAAGACATGGACATCTTGGATGACATGGGAGTGAGTAAATTATCAGCAAAAGTTTTTTCAAAAGTGAACTAATCCTTTAAGTCTAAATTAAAAGATATGCAGTGCATATATTTAGCAAAATGCTCTGCTCTAGGTTCAATTATTTTAGCAGAGTAACTTGAATGTTTTTTCTAAGGTAATGTAACATTATGAGACACTGTTTACAAGCTGTTTCCATCTTTCGGCTGTTTAAACACTAATTGAGCAATTACACAACACATGATACAGGATGATATAGGATGATCAGTTCATGTGCCGCTTGAACTGAGGCGTCACAACAAACTGTCATGACACATTCAAGAGCGCTGAAGCAGAATTTATTGTTTGAATTTCACAACAAAATCTACAGAATTTGAACGCTAAGACTTTGCTTTATATCAGAAGCCACAAAGCTTATTGCGATTTATTGGATGAGAGTTGCATTACAAAGCTTTGTTAATTCATCAACTGAAAACAGCACAGACTGAAAGATCAATTATTGGGATGTAATCGATATTGGTTCTTCAAACTGAGATTGGATCAAGAAATCAATATTTGTAGGTTTTACTGACAGTTTGAGGATCCAATGGAGTTACGCGGTTTAGTCACGCAAGCTCTTTTTAATTCTTTTCATTGGTTAGATAATTGCAAAACCAACAGATAGACGTAAAGGGTGACCGATAGTAATGATTTATGAAAAAATAAATAAATGGAGACACAAGGTTTCAACCCAACAGCGACGATATGTAAAAATCTGTTCCCATTGCCCAAAGACACATAGCCTACTGAATGTTGATACGTTGTGTCTGTACATTACAATCAATCAGTCCTGTATGGTCATTATTCACTGTCAGCTCATAAAAGGTGTTGGCATTTATGAGCCATGACTTATTGAGTGGTATTTCTCATATGCAGCCTTTAAATGTTGCACAGATGGGATCGTGCCTAACAGGTTTCATATATTTAAGCACAACATGTGAAACTCCCATAAATTTCTCTAACCGCAAGTCGACATGAAACAGAATTCATAACCCATGTTACTTCCATTCTTGCGTTAGTATCTTCAAACGCAACAAACTAAACAACAACAAGTGTTATTTTAGTATGTGGTAACAAGTTCAATACCAGGAGCTCATCCATGCTTGTCTGACATTTTTCCAGATTGATGCGTTTGATGGCGACCTTCTCCTTCCTGGGCACACAGTAGGCAGCCTGGACCACAGCTGTAGCTCCACTCCCTGAAACACACAAGAACGCATGTTAAACTCAGAACATCAGGAGCTGCATGGGACATCAAGTCATGACAGATAGTAGAATGAAGAGGAGAAACTGAAGGCGTGACACTATATATTAGGGCTGGGTAAAAAATATATACATTATACATACAAATATACATTTCTCGATTAATATTTTAATCAATCGCTACCGAAATCCGTATCATGTCTTGTGTAGTCGTTCAATTAGTGCTTCAACCTCGAAAAAGACATCAATAAAACAGCTTGTGCAATAAAATATGTCATGTAATGTCACATTTAAGCCTACCTCAGAAAAAAACAGATTCAGTGGCCATAAATTCAATGGTCAGCTACAAAAAATTACTCTAGAGAGAAGCATTTTGCTAAATATGTGCACCATATTCATTAAAAATTTTAATGTTTTTCAATATTTAATGCATGTCAAGTTATGACAAACAACAGTTAAATGTTTATATTTCAAAAAAAATTACTTGGAATAGAAATATAATTATGTGATTGTAAAGTTAGTATTATAACTATTATTATAAAACATCACTGAGTGTAATTTAAGTGTTTGCAGACAAATCAGTTCAATTTTAAAATTCAATATTATAGTAATGTTGTACCAACTGACTCACTCCATAAGTTTACAGCATAAGTTGAGTTTTTTTTTTTCCTTGAGAAAATTTGCCATGTACTGTACCTAATATATATCCAAATTAATTTTTTAATTAAAAAAAATATATTTTTTAATTTAATAAATTATAATTAATTTATTTAAAAATAAATCATAACAATTAAATTAATATATTAATCAAAATAATATTTATATTTAAAATGTAATGTCATTTTAAAATTGTTATACTTTTTTGTTGTATGAATGACAAATGATTATTACATGTCAAAAAGCAGAAATACAATAATCACGGGTTCTGCATATTGGTTATGAGACATTTTTCAAACATTATTGCTCATTAAAAACAATAACATCTATCTCTAGCCATTATACTTACTCCCTTTGGAAAATGTTAAAGAAAAGCTGACAGCTAAATGCTAAATCAAAACATTCCTCTGTCACGGCAGCATTGGACATTTATTCGAGAAGACTATTAAATCCTAACAGACTATAAGTCGAAGGATTTGAGCGCTATACTTGGCTTTCAACTTTACTGCAGAGGTTAATCTCCAGAGTGCTTTAATGAGGTTCTGCTCATGGCACCACAGACTGGCACAGGAGAGAAAGCAGACAACAAGACACTTCTGCAGTTATCCTTGAGAACGCAAGGTTGTCCTAGTCCACACATCCTGAATAATAGAAGACAAGACTCTACGGGGGCCCAAGACCCTCGTAAATCAGCAAGCACCTATGTTTGCACTGCGAGCTGAATATAAATGACATACTATATGCTGATATAAGGCAGAGGGATTTTTTTAATCATCTTTAATCAACTACTCAAACTCCATATGGCCTAATAATAACAAAAACCTCATTGTTTAGCATTTTGATTGCACCAGCAGGGCACCATGGATTAGGGGAACAAATTCTAAAACTGAACTGGTTTGACTAGTTTGTGTACAGCCAAACAGTCATTGGAGAATTTGAACCACAATAATGAGACTGATCTGAAGTAGCCAAAATGTTACTAAAATGTGCTGACAGCAATCCCATTAATCACATCCTGGCCTCCAGATGGATGTTGGTCCCCACTCCCAGCACTGGCCCTCATAGGTCACCCAGGATGTTCACCATTCATCAATCAAGAGAGTTGTATTTGAGACCCTATGCTATACATTAAAAGTTGCCTGTGCCAACAACATGAGTTTAAGTATAAATTCCTACAGACAAACAAACAATCGGTTGTTAGGGATTATTCAGGAAAGAATATACTAAAGTTGGCATGAAATAGAAGTTGCGATAGTCTTTTCTTCCCTATTGTGATGAATATTCAAGTAAAAAGGCTTCTCGAACAAGGAAAAAAATACTTGATTATTTGATTATTATAAAAATACAAAAGACTTGATTTTGTCTAATATTGGTTGTGGTATGCTATTGCTGTTATCTCACTAAACATGTCATCAGAGAAGAGAGAACTTAACAAAAATATGTGCATGAATAAATCATTTTAATTAAATGCTGCAATATTCCATAAAAATAAGAATTTTTTTTTGTAACCCACATTTCCCCCAATTTACATTAACTGATATTAGTATTTAAACATTCTCTATGATATTATTTTTCTAATGCCACACTGTCTCTTTCTCGCTCACACACACTAGGCTAGTTACCAACTCTTTAGACTTTTAATGCTTCGTGTTTTATTTTTAAAGTTTGTGGGTCTTATTTTGGGGATGGATTCTGGGAAATCTCCCTTATTTTCAATGTTCAATGTTCAAAGTTGACCGCTATAAACTGGATACGGTAAAAGATTAATATATCAACTTGCTCCGCTGACTATGTCCCCTTCTTCGTTGCTCTGATTGGTTGTAGTTCTATCCAATTGCGTGCAGAGATAATCTGAAAGACAACCGCTTATCCCGCCCCTAGGATTGAGCCCTGTCAATGATGAGTTCCCAGACCAAACATCTTGATGTAGGTCTGGCATGCCAGGCTAGTCCGGGCCAACAGAAGGTCTACTGTGGCACAAGTCGCACAAAAATGTTTAATGATGGTTAGGGAGGAATGTGTCACAACAGACTGCTGCAAATGTTACTGGGTGGCTGCAGACCAACCAGAGTGTTTATGATGATGACCCCTGTCCAAAGCGCCTACAATGGGTGTCAGAACTGGACCTCGGAGTAGTGGAAGAAGGTTGCCTGGTCCGATGAGTCCCGTTTTCTTTTACATCACGCGGATGGCCGTGTACAAGTGTGACGTACACCTGGGGAAGTGATGGTACCAGGATGCACTCTGGGATCAATGGTCAATCTGGTCAATGTTCTGCTGGTGGGTAACCCTGGGTCCAGCCATTCATGTGGACGAAAATTTAACATGTGCCACCAACCTAAACATTGTTGCAGACCAGGTACACCCCTTCATGACAATGGTGTTCCCTGATTGAAATGGCCTCTTTCAGCCCCCTTCCACACTGCACAGATTGTTCAGGAATGGTTTAAGGAACATTATGAAGAGTTCAAGGTGTTGCCCTGGCCTTCAAATTCCTTAGATCTCAATCTAATTGAACATCTGTGGAATGTGCTGGACCAAAGAGTTCGATCCACAGCGGCTCCACCTCGCAACCAACAGGACGTGAAGGATCTGCTGCTAACTTCTTGGTAAAATTTTAGATAATAAGTGAACGCTACTGTTCTAAAAAAATACTTTGTTTAAAAAAAATAATGAAATGCTTTTATTTTGAAAGGATGTATTACATTTCAAAAGTGACAGAAAACCTTTATGACATTTATGAATGTCTTTACTATTTAATAAATGCTGTTCTTTTCAACTCAATAGAAATAGAAAACAAATAACATTTCACAATATCACCGTTTTTAATGTATTTTAATGAAATCCAGCATTGGTGAGCATTAGCCACTTCTTTCAAAGACATTAAAATGGCTCGCATTAAACGTTTAATATACGCTCTCTAACTGTTGATGCTTCTTAACTTCCTTCTGTCTCCAATAAACATCAAATATCTAACACTGAGGGAAGTAATAAAACAGCAAAAGCAGCCTAGCAACCCAATAACAAATATAATAAAGTCATGATACTTCATTGTATAAGCATAATAAAGTACTGAACACAACCTGTGAATATCAAAGACATATTATTATATGGTCAGTTATTAGACGTTAATATTGCAGGTGTGTTGGGTGCAATAAAGTGCTGCTATGTTACTGTTCTCAAGTTTTCGCCCAAGTCGAAAAAGCACAGGCTCGTCTATTGATTTAAAAGGAAAATAGTGAGAGCTGTGTACATCTGCACCACAGCAACAGGATTCTACTGAGGCCTGTTGCTGCTTTCTTAATCGAATGATTCAATATTACGTTACCAGGTTACGGGCCTTACATTTTTTTTTTATGAAGAACCACAAGCTGATGTTGTGTAGATGCTTGCTTCCCTAATTACCGGCAGAAAAAGAGGAAATACTTCTGGTTTTAATCAAGGATTCTGTTTGATTAATTCAGCCAAATGTTTACCAAGAATACCAAGATGCGCAGACAGTGATCTGACCACAAGTGCATGGAGACTGAAAAGTATCTGATCCAAGGTTTATAAAATCTGAATTATTCATTTCTTCCTCCTTCATTGATGTCCCATTAGAAATGATGTTAACTTCATGAGGGAGTTTAGGAGGAGATAAAGGGTAATGCTTGCCTTCAATCACTCTCCACCAGTATCATGCATTAACTAGCTATTTTGAATTCAACGCCACACTTGTCAAGAAACAGATTCATTTGGACACACAAACGCACACTATGGTCTAAAGGGGAGTATGACACTTGATTTAAGAATGTACATTTTGGAAGACAAGTATTGAACCATTATATGTTTCCAAGTCCAAATCAACCGGTCATAAAAGGACAAAGTGTGGAATTTGACTTCTTTGCGATACACGACCCAATAGCCCAGCATCTGAAATAGGCTGAGGTCCCTCAGAGTGGTGTGAATGTGTTCCTTCATGCATAGCTCTCTGTTTGTGTTACCTTGAGTCAGCTTGTTCTCTCAGGAGCCCTTTATTACATTTCCTAGGCTTGCATTCCGCACACTATTCTGGGCTGCACTGAGACATGTCACACTTAGGGAGCTTCGCACAAGAGAAAAACTGTGATGGAGCGCTTGATGCACAGGAATTCGTAAGATTCACTTTGAGGGCGAATTGGATTTCGTAAAAAAAAAAAAACATCTGGACAATTGATGTGGAATGTAGCAGAAAAAGACGGCGCGATTTTCGCAAAACCTTCGAAAAAACATCAATGATAGCAAAATGGATAGTTCACCCAAAAATGAAAATTAAGTCATTAATTACTCACCCCCATGCTGTACCAACCCCGTAAGACCTTCGTTCGTCTTCGGAACACAAATGAAGATATTTTTGATTAAATTTGAGAGGTGGCTCACTACCACATAGGCACCCTAAGGGATTGAAACTTGACAGCCCAGAAAGTCATTGAAGAAAATGTTTAAATACTCCATGTGACTACAGTGGCTCAACTTTAAGTTTATCAAGCGACGAGAATACTTTTTGTGCGAAAAAAACAACAACAAAAATAATGACTTTATTCGACTATTTCTTTTCTTCCTTCTGGGCCTGAGATGAGAATTAAAGAGATTTCCAAAAGAACTACGTTATTTTTCTACTACTTGTTCAGTTCTCGCGTATGCGTCATGGAAATCTCTTGAATTCTCGTCTCAGGCCCAGAACGATGAAAAGAAATAGTCGAATAAAGTCGAATAACAGTCGAATATTTAAACATTTTCTTCAATGACTTTCTGGGCAGTCAAGTTTCAATCCCTTAGGGAGCCTATGTGTTAGTGATCCAGCTCTCAAATTTAATCAAAAATATCTTAATTTGTGTTCTGAAGATGAAGGAATTATGGGGTTGGTACAGCATGGGGGTGAGTAATTACTTAATTTAGATTTTTTGGGTGAACTAACTCTTTAACATACAGCATGAACCGGTTGTATTTAATGAATCAAAAACAGAGTGCCGCTAGCCTGATTCAGAAACTGGATGTATGTCTCTTATGACTCATATGAACTGGTTCTTTTAACTCGATTCAAAGCTTTCAACATAACCTGTGCTGTTCAATTGATGAAGATTAAGCGAACCAAAAACCGTTCTAACAGTGAAGTCTGATTGATAAGGAAAGTTAATCATATGAACTGATTCTTTTTAGTGCCATACAGCACAATCACTGTAGTCTGGATAATGAAGAAAGGCAGTCATTTGAACTGTCTTTTTACATACTATCTAAAACCATACAGAACAGCAAGAGTAGTCAGATTCATGAATAACATAGGTGTGTTCAACTTGAAGAGGCACTGCGCAGACTGATCGACGTATAACATCAAAGTACCACAATAGTGATTCAAAAGCATGGATTGTCATACAGCGTGCATATACTGGCATACATTTAGTACGACTTACTACATTGCAAAGAGGCACCACTTGCTCCAATGGCAATGGTCTCTTGCTCCCCATTCTCACTAAGAAGGGCTAAGCCACCCTAAAGACCGAATCCTAGAACCGGCCCTGTCACAAACCAATCGGTCTGCGCAGTTGAACAGTTGAAGTTGAACACACCTAATGACTCATACTTTCTTAAAAGGGAAAAAGAATTTCCAACTCAAGGCAACTTTGATAAACACAGCTTCTTTTTCAACTTACAGTCTCAGACTGTCAAACAGCAGTAATCAAACATTTCCAGTCTAGAACAGTGAAGGACTGTGGAAGCTGAGAGGAACAGAGCACAGGTCTGACTCCATCCGAGGAGACTCTGTGGTCTCTGAGGTGGAAAAAACTGCTAGGATCAGTAAAATAACAAGACTCCAATTCCCTTGGGAAGACACCAACACAATGGTTCAGCTGAGTGTGCTCCAAACTCCAGCGGAGAGTGGAATAAGAGAAGTACCCGAGAAATCCTCCTGGACTACATGGTTTAATACAATCGGATCCAGCTAAAACATATCTTCGTGATTAACAGTAACGTGGTCGAAGAAAATGGGACAAACCCATCCTTGGCTGGAAGACAAAAGGAAACGTTGACTAATTTCAACTCCATTTAATGTCATGCTTTTAATGGAAAGAACATGTGCCTGCCTTCAGCTTCAATTCTATGAAATTAAAGCTGTTCACAAGTTCTCAGAATTGGAGTGGGAGGTGAAACATACTGCATTGTGTTTACAGCCTAAAAGTGGATGGTAAACTAAACACACATGGCCTATTTCATAACACTATAATTGGGTTTTAGAAAAACCTGGCAAATCTGGCCAAAACATTTTCTGCTCATATTTGGACTAATGCCCAATAAGTTTGTTTTAAAATAATTTAATAGACACGCCAATTTTCAGTGATAAGTTCAGTAATGCATTCTGCATGATTCTGGATAACTTTAAAGTCATTTTCTTTGCCTTTGACATACTGGTTAACTTTTTTCTACGATTCTGAACAGACAACTAAAAAAAGTTATGTACTAGACTAGAGGTTCAGTCAAAATGTTAATTGCTCCTGTCTATTTTAAAAGGTTTCATTAATTTGAAGGATTTTTTTAAATGGTTTGACTTTGAATGAACAATTCAATTCATAAATACTTCATTTGTTTCAATACTCGATGAATCAAACTTTTGTTTGCATTACTAGATCCATCAACCTTTTTGAATGAATCTCTTGAATGAATGATTCAATGACAAATACATCTTTTAACAGTCACTTGTCGCTATCTAGTACCGTAATTTCCAGACCAATTACGATGTAATTGATATTATTGTTATATAAAACCAAGTTACTTTCAAAATATTGAATTGCTCAATTTTGATCGGTACCGTCAGAGTTTATATTTTTCCTAGTCCTTCTCCATACAGTGTAGTTGAAAATACTGTTTGTAAAGCGTACATACACGACAACTAATTTATCTGTGTCAGTGGCAGCGCAAGCACAGATTTTAATGTTTCAGTGTGAATTTGTCAAAGGTTTACAAGACACTGGCGAATCGGAATAAGGAATCATTTAGGAATAAGATCGTGTGGGTGGTTGATTAATACGTCACCTCACCTGAGTGTCATCTATAATCCACCCAAGTCCTCCTGGGAAGTACTTTTGTGCAGGTGATTAGCAATTTTAATGTAAATAAAAAAAAATCCTAAAAGACATTAGCCCCTATTACACAAACAGTCTGGTTAAAATTCCATGTACTGGTAAATTACCAATAAGATCATGTGTGAACAGGACCTTTTTTTTTAACACCCCATTGGATGTGCAGTTGCCGCAGCACAGCCTATATGCAGCTGCAAAGGCGTTTTACATATAGGCTTCAGTAAATCGAGGAAAAGGAGATTCAACATAAGAATGTTACTGACTGTAAAAAGTAGCCTAGTCTGCCAGTCGATCTTGTAACGTTACAGATAGCTGAGGCTGCTTGGCTGAAGAGGCGCGTCCACCGGCCGGCTCAGTCTCACACAAAGCCCGCCCTTTTACCCATATATAGATTGGCCAGAAGATGGGCGGGGTTAGGATTTCCCAAGATTTTCCAAAATGGCACCGCCTATACCCACCAAAAACGGTTTCAAAACCATTCAGAAAGTCTGTGACGTCACAGACGCTTTGTCCATATTTTTTACAGTCTATGTTTTTTTCCCCCAGCCATTTTATTATCCACAAAGAAAAAGGTCAGATGACTAAGAAATTATTTGAGGTATCATTCATGTCTATAGAACAACAGTGGAGGATGATTTATGCACTGAAGATTAACATTTACAGTTAGGGTGTGTTCAGATCCATGTGCGAGCTATAATAGAGATGCTTTACTAAGTAAGCAGTAAGCACTATTAATAATTACAAGATGGCTGATGAAAACAAAGTGGTTATTTTATTTCACATACAATCCCCCTTTCTTTATGTGCATTTCTATAAACCAACTAAAGCAATACTTAGAATACAAGAAAACAGGGCCTTCATAAAAGCTGCTCTGGTCAGCAACTACAGCTTCCAGCTGGGCTCAACCCCACTGGCCGGTTTACACAAGGATTCAGACACAGAGAAATGCTTAGCACCATAAAATGAGCCCAAATAAAGAGACAGAAGAGCCACTAGCTCCTTTATTAGTCTATGCTTATGAAGATTATCCTGAAAATCAGGACTTCTCAATTCATGATTCAAGAGATAGGATTAAAGATTAGGCTATACACTGCAATTATTTTTTTACAGAAACACAGCAATTAATTTCTGTTTTCAATTAGCTGAAAACTGAAGCCAAATTAAAGTTTAATCAAATAATCAATTCAAATTTAATCATCACAAACACTCAAATAAAAGCTGCCGTCAAACGATATTTATTGTTTGAATTTTGTGAATAAAAATGCAAAGAATCTGAAAGCTGAATTTGTTTCATATCAAAGGTAAAAAAGCACTAAGAGGGTACACTAAACATTTCCTGGGTTTATTGGATGGCAAACATGCTACAAATAATGCACAGTGAAGTTCTGTTCCTGCATAAATTGAAAACAGCATAAGCCGCCTTTCCACCGAAATTACCCGGACCAATTTGTCATAAGAACTTTTTTCCCCCAGACCCGTTGCTTCCTACGTTTCCACCGCAGTCTAAAGTACTGTGAAGTTTAGACAAATTAGTCCGGTGATGTAGGACTGCACCCACCGCAACAGATTTTTAACCGATCTAAATATGGCATAAACGCAACCAATCAATCATCATGTTCAGTGCCCAAGTCCCATCCCCGAAAGTTCCTGAACTTTGAAAAAGTACAACCTCACAAGTAGGGACTTTTCACCCGGGACTTTATTTCGACCCTGGTTCATGCGGTCAAAACACACGGAGTAAGCCACTGGCCTGCTTCTCACCGCCTTCAGTCGCCATACCTGCTACGCTTTCCGGCGTTATATCCTTTTTACTCTGTCTAGTGCGTGTTCGCTGTCGCAACTCTCTGTCTATCTTCTCTAAAGTCGCAAGCGTCTTTTTAAAGATGCCTTTCTCCGGCGGCTCATGCCGAGCCCCACTCAGCGGCGGGGACGCCATGTAATTTGCGTTTCCTGCCTGGGAGAGGATCATGCAGCTCTCACGCTCGCTGATGGTGGCTGCCATCACTGTGAGTTATTACCCATGGGGACTCAAAGGACTTGCCTGGCATCCTTCGCCGAGACTGCACTTCCACCCGCTACAGTGCCGCGCCATAAAAAGCGGCGTACTCAGCGGGTCCCCGAGCCTTCTCTAGCCCGCGACAGCATGCCGGTTCACCCAAAAAATGACAGCAGAAACATACAAGCATACATGAACATATTGTATTCTTTCCAGAATTATTTAAATAATAGAATTTCAATAGAAATGTGTGTGTGTGTGGTGTCTTCAGGAGTAAGTTGCGTTATCTCTCTGGCTGAGAGGGGGATGATTGGAATTCTTTTGAAGCTTGAGCGAGGTGTACAAATGGTCTCTGACGAGGATCGCAAACTAAAGCCATAAAGGTTTCGGAAAGTTCCCATTTACATTCATGAGTTCAGAGTCTAAAAGCTTTGGGACTTCAGAAGGAATGTGCATTATTTGTATTCAGATGATCGAACCATGATTCTGGTTCATTCCTTAGGTTGTTGGAATGTATGATTCACACTGGCACGGCCCAGATACACGACACGGGACAGCATCGTGTCAGAACTGATGCGTCTGCTCTCACAGGCCGTGGCGAGCCTCAGCCTTGAGTGGGAGGCACTCGCGCAACCGGCTGGATGGATGGTTTCCTGCAACGGGACCACGCCCCACCGCCTGAGCTCCAGGAAGAAGTTACGAAGCCTTGAACCCCCCCTTCTCAGCCAGAGTCTCAGCAGCATTCTCCGTGGTGGACAGTGCAAAAGACAGAGGTGCCACTCTCTTCCCCCCATTGGAAGAAGTTGTAGAAGCCCATCTTTTCCCACCCTCTGCGTTCTAGGCATGATTTTCTTCCATGTGTTACTCTCTTCATTCTCTGAGCACTTTACTGTTGACTTTACTGCCTTTCAAAGCTTGCCACACTACTTCCGCCATACACACCTGCGGTTATTCCGCCACTGGGCTGTGTCGGCATTGCACTCTATGTCCATACTGGAGATACTCCTGGCTGACCTTTTCCAAAAAACGGATGAGGAAGGACCGGAAGCTATCAGCGTGCCGGATTCTTCACAGCTCCATCAGGCCTGGGACCAGAGACCACGCTCTCACTCTGCTGGCAGTTCTGATGCAGATGACAAGCACTGCTACATGGCCAATAACGACGAGGAAAGACCTCCTCTCTCAGGCCTAGAGCTCGATTTGGTATCCTCGCCCGGGGCTGTGGTCCCTGCACGCATGGACCATCAACGGGTACCCGTAAACCTCCCGGAGGGAGTGTTAAACACGATCACGCATGCTAGAGTGTTGTCTACTAGATGACTATTCCTCAAAATGGTTTGTGTTTTCTGGCTGGTGCAAAGCCCAAGGCTTTCACCCCTAGACTGCGAGGTTATGGAAGTTCTCTCCTTCCTTCAAGAGCTATTGGATAAGGGCAGAATCCTATCCACGCTCAAAGTTTATGTAGCGGCCATAGTAGCGTTTACAAAACCTGCGACTGGCCAGTCACTAGGGAAGAACGATCTGGTCATCCGCTTCCTTAAAGGAGCTAAGAGGCTGAATCCTCCCAGACCACCCTCAGGCCCCATGTGGGACCTTTCCACGGTTTTGGAAGCCATGAAAGGTGCCCAGTTCGAGCCATCGAGCTATGCCGGTCAAAAATCGCCTCTTAGTCAAGTTGAGGAAAACTGGAGGCAGGCTATGTAACAAAATGACATAATCAGGGCGTATAGAATGGAACATGTTATTATTAGCCTAACTTTCAAATAGACGGAAAAAAACATGAACGCAGGGCTCGAATTTCGGCACGGGATTGCGGGTATTGCGCATGATTCTAATCATTCCCGCAGGTCTCCCATTTATAATGCGGGATATTTCCACAATCGTAATTCACACAAATTATAAAATCAAATCATTCTTTTAACAACTATCTGCCAGATCTATCTGGAACTATATTCCACAAACAGCGCGAGTCAAAACAACAAAAGAGAGCTTTAAGTTGAAGGAATCAGGATTAATAGCCTAGGCTATGTATTTAATTTATTCAGGACTAAAAAGTGTTATTTTCCATTTGATTATGTTAATCAGTTTCTGTATATGAATACTAGTGTTAGACATATTCAAAAACTTTTCTCTTTATTTGTCTTTATTTATATTTTTATTCTATTGAATTTATTTGTGCTACTTTTTCAATTTAATTAAACAATTTAAATCAAGCCTTGTGTTGTGTAAATTCTTAACAACAGTTTTACCCTATTGTAAAAATGCAATGAGCGCAAACATTTAGGCAAGATAAATGTAATAATTTTGTTTGGAAATAATGATGCGTCCCCATTCAAAGAGATAGGAGCTTTACAAGCATGACTAAAATAGCTGCCCAAGAGGTGTTTCAAAGATGGCCGCCAAGCGAAATGACTTGCCATAACGGGAATTTAGAGCTTATTAAACGTCACTGTTTCAAATATTATGGTCCTGGGACACCTGGGAATGAGTTTTAAGACAGAATAGTAGCCGTCCAAGACTGCGATTTAAGTACAGTATGATTATAACAAGATACTGAAGCTCGAGATGTCCAACCTTTAATCTGAACTCCAGAAGGTGTACAATCAAACTCGCCTCTAGCATGAACTCCTGTTTTAGCATGTCACGTCACATGTCAGGTTACAACAAAGAAGCAATTCTGAAGGTGCATGCTAGAGGGCACAACATGGAGACATATAGGGTGTTTTGAGGAATTTAGGGATAATAACTAAATCTTTTGGGGAAATTGCAGCAGCTTACAAAAACAAACCCGAAACTTTGAGGTCTAGGCTATATCGGTGCATTTCGACAAAAAGCTTTAAAAAGAAAGAAGACTTATTAAAAGACAAGTCCAGACTAAGGACACTTTTTAACATGAAGCTGAGATAAACTCATTTTTGTGTCTGCGTAAAACATGAAAGATGATACATTCCTCTTACACAAGTTGACATGTAAGTTGTGAGGTACTTTTAGAGCTGACGAGTCAAAAAAGGAGACATGGGAGAAAAAAAGGTAACAGTAACAGGTTTGACCAGTCTCTCTCTCTCTCTCTCTCTCTCTCTCTCTCTCTCTCTCTCTCTCTCTCTCTCTCTCTCTCTCTAGACACAGGCTAGGCCATAATGTGTAATAATTTTTGAGAAAATTAATTTTAATTTGTGAACACTTGGGCCATTATATAGTAGTATATATAGTATATACCATAATGTTCAGTCACTTTGAATAAAAATAAAACTATTTAAAAAAAAACTTTATTATTTAAATATTAATATTCTTAACCTAAATTAATTTTAAAAATATGATGATTAATACAAATTTCAAAACATCTATTTCCAGAGAAGGGCAAGCAAAAATCAATGTAGATCAATATTTTGTGATGCAGTTAATTGTGCACATTTTTAATCCATTGTTTTTATTATTAAAACATGAAACTATAATAGAGGATGAGCGCAATTTATTACCAATTTAATACTAAAAAAGTGGTTAAAGTTTGAATTGTACTATGAGTTACTATGGCGAGAGCTTTACAGCTTTGGAAACTAGCAAAACACGAAACATGCAAAAAGCTTCCTTTGGGGTCTAAAGCCATGGAAAGAAGTATGTCAGGTATCAGATGACTCTTCCAGTACTCGTGTGACTGCATAGAGGAGGTAATCTCATGCTAAAACCCTGCGATGTAACGAAATTAAATCAACAGTAAAGTGCTCAGAGAATGAAGAGAGTAACACATGGAAGAAGATCATGCCTAGAACGCAGATTTGGAAAACCTTACTGACTGGCTGTAAAAACTTGCTCGCTGGTCAGTCATGGATCATCAAAAAGAGTTACAGCTTATGACACTGTCTTTATGGCCACAGGACAAGAGGGTGGTGGAAAACGTTAAGCCACATATGGTGCACTTATTAGAGAAGAAACCTAGTACTGTCAAACATCTTGTTCAATGCATCCCCAGACCAAACCACCAGAGTTATTTATTCACTACCTGAATATAAAGGTCCTACAAAAATGTCAACCAAAACACTATCTAGTCCATGAATAAATAAATACCACATGATCTTTATTTATTACTTTCACTGATGTAAATGAGGAGCGATGACCCATGCATGAATGGAATGTTACAGAGATTCGTATATGGTACAGAGTCTGCGCGCGCACTAGTTTATGACAGTATGTGCTCGTGCATGACGTTCTCTGTGGGTTTTTTGAGACCCACAATGAAAAGACGTACGGTTCTCACCGGTCTGACACATGACTCGGTTCTAAATTAAGCAGACCATGCTAACTCTTAGAAATGTTTCAACAGACATCTGTAAACAAACGCTGAGTACTAGTCAGCAGGCAGTTTTTAACCATAGGTAAAAGGGGGCGGTACCACAATTCTGTCAACCAATAGGTGCACTACAATATACTGAGCATTTAGAATATTAAAGAAGGAAATTAAAAAGGGTGTCATTCCTGAAGAAGCGTTACTGCACGTGTTCGGGCTTATCAGCAGAATGAGGCGTTGTCGCTTGCTGCATAATTTTGCTGTTAGGCAGATGTCTTCAAATACTAGCATGTAAACTCTGTCAAACGGCTGTTCACATGGGTGCCATTAAACTTCAACATCTATACACCATCTGCATTTCAGTAAGGTGGTGAACGGTTAAATATGTTGAAATATAACAAGTGCTAATTAGTTTAAAACCACAAACCCTGGTTTAAAAACATAATTTAAAACCCCATATTTACAGAACCACCAACATACTGTACATTGAACAACAACAACACTCACAACTACCTTTCACGCACCGTCTTGTGGCAAATAAGACGTTACACACAAACCTATGTATTCACCGGCTATCATATAAGGTACACACTCACCGATCACCTCCTGCAGCTCATAGTCATCCTTGTTGATGGACCAGGGTTGGGAGCTCAGGTCCTCCGACATGTCTCAGGATTGCGTACCTTTATAGATCCTGATGAATCCAAGCACTGGTGTTGGGTGCTTTCAGAAAACAACGTGTAAATGTTACTGTAATCCGCAAAGCAGTAGCATTCCAGTTCCTCTCCACGATTATCTTCAATAGCCTTTCTATCATTCCCAAACTTTGCCACCAGCGCCAAAAGCCCCGCCCACCACATTCCTACACACTGACGGGCTCGATTGACGGCCATCTTGGGTGTGTAATAATCACCACCATCATCTTTTATCTCCCTTAAAATATGAATCATTGTAATGTACACGTACATCCCGGCAAAATATCAGTTACTAGCTAATATTACTGCAAAAATTCGTGCCAAATTATTTTTCAGTATTAACAATCATTTGGTGGAAGTTAAAGTTATTGTCATTGCAAATATTTAAAAAGCTATTAAAGAAAGAAGAAGAGTCAAGAATTATATACCTTAATAGTTTACACAATAATAGAACACTAGTTCTTTAGGCCTACACAAACTTAACTAAACTTAAACGTCAGTACAGTACTGCAAGAAGCATAACCTCCAAAACTTAGTTTAGCACTTTCGCACAAGGTCACTTATTGAAATAATTGTTGAAAAATCGTCCCTAGCTCTATTCAACTTTTAACTTCAAATAGTTTTAAAATGGACTGTAGACATTTTTTTTACAGTTAATTATGCTGCCATCTCGTGGAATAAACAGGTACCATTCATCAAAAAGCATTCATTTGAAAAAGTAGAAGAGTTACAGAAATAATTAATCATTTAATCGTTTCTTTTAATTATAGCTTGATTATTTAGTGATAAGAACATTAATAGAATAACAAAGAGGGTGGGAATAAAGAGCTAAATGTAGGCATTGCTGAGTGTGTCCAATACAATCTAGATATATTTCAAATAAATGATTGGATAATATTCATTTCTGTAAAATGATTTTAGAATGTTGGACGGAATGTTATAAAGTGAGACAAACCAACTAATTCAACAAAACATCACAATCGAACCTTTATTATAATTTAATTATTGTCACTTCCTGGAGGATGATGTTATTAAGCAACTGACTTTAGTTAAAGGGATATTGCAAAAGACTAAAATAAAGTTAAAATTGAGAACAACGAAAATCCTTTAAAATGAAGATCGATTACAACAAAATTCCCAAGAATATTTTAATAAATTTTATATTAAGTTATTAAGTGCACCTGGGGACAACATGAAAAAAAAAAAAAAACTACTATGAATTTTATATATATATATATATATAAATATATATATATAAACGAGAGACATCTCACACCCATGCAACACATTTCAAAAAGTTCCTGGTTCAAAAAGGTGTGCTGCTTGTTGGTTTTCCTAATCAGCTTCAGAAGAATGTATTTCTCGCTTCTTCGTAGAAAGAGTTTCCACTAACAGGAAGTGGTAAATGGGGCCAACTTGATCTATACAGACGTACTTGACTCTGTACACACATAAATGACCTACTATATAAAATATGATTAAGCTTTGTGCTATTAATGCAAATAATCCACACACACACACACACTGTATGCACAATGCTGTCATTATGTCTTAACGGGGAGCACAGGAGATAAAAGGTGTTTTGTTTTCATATAAAAATCAATAAAAAAAATGACCTGTACAGAATATAAGTTGTGACACAGGCAACAATACAAACCCAGTATCATAAATTGTTAAAACAGAGGAAGCAAAACTTTTGAAATGAATTCTCTGCAAAAAAAAAAAAAAAATAGATATATATAGAATCAACAGTCATTAAGTCTGATCTAACAGAACAAATGCCATTATCTTTTCTGTGCAGATGAACATGTGTCGTCAGAGGAAGATTGAGGTATTCAAGAAGTAAAAACAAGGTTAACCAACCATGAGTGCGTACCCAAGATAAAGATTTTGACCGTCTGGGAAATGCCAAGTAATAATGTTCATGGCAAACAGCAGAACAAACATAATATACACAAATATATTTCACATGAATATTGTATAACACAAAACACTGCCAGTATAAAATATAGATTAACAACAGAGCAAAAAAGTGTTAATGTTCTTATGTGCCCATAGCACTAAATACAGTGGTTTTTAATAGACTTTGATGGTTCCATGAAGAACCTTTAACACATTTCCATTCCACAAAAGGTTCTTTAGAATATTCAAATGTTCTTCACACTAAGATGTTTCTTTTAAGAACTGTTGACTGAAAGTATCTTTGAGGAACCCAACAACACGGCTCTTCCATGGCATCGCTGTGAAAACTCCCTTTCTGAACCTTTATTTTTAAAAGTGTACCATCACTGCAAGAGGCTATAATTAAAGTTTAGTGATAGCAAACCAGGAATACATTGAAATAACAGCTGGATGATTATGCACATTCAGATTTCACATGCAAAAATACTTAACATGAACAAAAACAAAAGAAAACCTTCTGCACATTACATAAAAAGAAAAGAAAAAAAAAAAACTTTGGGGATTTGCTTTGGAAAGCCGAGCAACCTTTTGATAAGGGCAGATGTAAATACCATAAAAAGTACCTTTCTTAAAATGTTCATAAGCTGGAAAGTTGCTGGAAAGCAAAAATCACAGAAGGTATTTTCCCTTCATCCTCCATAGAGAATAGTGTGCTTTACCTAGTGATGCCCGTATAGTAAACCTCAACAGAAGAGTTCAGGGGAGTGAGAGCGCCTTGCCCAGTCGGGTCCAGAACCAAGCCTGTGTGCAGGGTCTGGTGTAATCACAGATAGTCAGAAAACGGAGAATGCTTGGAAAAGGCTTCTTCATTGTTTTGTAGACAACAGGGATTAGGCGTTTAGAGCGAGCTCCTGCAGAAGAGACAAAACCAAAAGAACATTTCTATGCTGCTTTTATAGCTGCATAATGCATTATCCTTCAGTTTTCATGACATGAGATGCATAGTTCAGCACAGCTTACAATATTGATCATATATCATATAAAGAGATGGAAAAAACATATAGAACAACAACTGCAGAACTCAATGGTTAAAATATAGCTGCAAGCATCGATGATGGGCTCAATCACCACCTGTTGGCTCTAGAAAACCAAAGATTTTATGTGGGTAAATATAGGACTATTTAAAAAAAAAACTGTTGCAAGTGACACACTTTCTGCTTCCTGCTGTAAGGTGGCGATATGACTGTTACTCACAATAGTCATGTGATCAGCCTCCATGACCAAACATTCAGCTCAAGTTTGACCAAAATCACTTAATGCACACAGAAAATAGGAGACACTTCCTGTTTTACTTTTAATCACCACAAATTCATATCCCAGCCATGGCAAAACCAACAATCCATATAAAGTGATGTATATAGAAGCCATATATAACGCATTTTATACTATATAGAAATTAAATCTTAAAATGTAAACTGTTATCTCTTTTTTTTTTTGCTCTGCAAAATGTTGTAAGCAAAATCTAGTCATTTCACTAGGAATCAGAACAATCTGGAGTTTTGTGTAAAGTCGTGAATCCCGGACATCGACGGCCGGACATGTCCGGGAAAAAGAGGATGTGACAATAACCCCTACTACTCAGCTTTCTCCACAGAACAAGAGAGCCTGCTAGCTTAGCTTCCAAAAAAGATGGGTGACACTATGTGTACATTCTGTGAGTGAGATCCCACCCTCTATGGGCGGGTTGAGAACATGCAGGACAGCCTCTATACATACTGTAATCTTTAAAAGGACTGACTGTAAAAAAAACTGTGAAACTGTGAAAAAATACATAAATCTCTCGTCTCAGGGGGATATGAGGGTGGAAAGCATGGTAATTCGAAAATACTACAGGTTTTCTACTACTACAAAGTACAAAGCTTAATGCTAAATCCTAAAGTATCCCTTTAAGTGGTTCAAAAAGCACTTTGGCCCTAACAAACTCACTTACTGAAGAAATTAAAACAGTAATGCAACTCAAATAAATATTAAAGATATTTTACCTGGGCAAAGGCTGAGTGCAAACTTAGTCTGAAAGTCACAGGCATCACTGTCCAGATAGTCATCGGAAATTACCACCACCATCCTCTTACACCTATGGGACATTTCTTTTTATTACAAACATTGCAATTGATTATAAACATGAAATATAGAAATGAATAATATTAACTAAGCATGCTCCAATATTAAAATTCCAGCCAATACTGATATGCTGATTTTTGAAATTATGTTACAGCTGATAAACAATAAATCAGTGATATGATATTATGTACAATTTAGTTTAAGACAAATGAAAAATAAACAACGAAAGTCACCACGACTGTATGATATCAAGACTTTCAGTTTTAGAAATATTACAGCTAAATATTACAATTAAAAGTTTTGTAAAATAATCATTTGTGTGCGTGTGTGTGTTGAGCATTGGATGAAAAATAACCCAAAACTGACCTTTTTTCTATGAGCTCACTGGCGATGGTCCACACACACGTGCCAGGAAGGACGTCTCGGTCAAATACACACAGCTTCAGGTTGTATTCAGTCTGTTCCAACTGTTTGATCATCTCATGGACAAACTGGAAGTCATTCTGACAATAGCAGATGAAGGCATCAAAGGTCTCCGGTGTTAGTCCTGTTGACAATGAAGACAATGATGATTACCAACTAAATCATTGTCTAAACGGATAAACAACTAACTCCACAGTGAATTCAGACTGAACAAGGAAAAAACTCACCTTGTGGATCATCATACAGCGTGATTCCTTCTCGCTCCTTTGTGCGGGGCCCGCAGCTGTCCACCACTGGAACCTGGACGGGCTTCCTCAGTTGTCTTTCCAAATACTTCCTGCAGTCATCATCTGTTCAATAAGAAATAATAACACTTAGTTGGAGACTTTCGCTTCTTGTCCAAAATAATCCATGACATTGCATGTTTAAAATGGTAGTCATGATGATTCATACTTTTCTCAATCGTGGTCTTTGAGCATATGAGTTCAAAAGATGTCATGTAAAAATGTCTGTTACCATATTAACATAAATATAAGCTGAAAGAAGAAAGTCATATACACATAGGATGAATTGAGGGTTAGTAAATTATGAGACACATTTTATTTGAGGGTGAACTAACCCTTTTATTATGTAGACAAGAATTACCAATAAGCAAGACCTTTCTTATTCACTTTTTTCTACTTATGGGTTAAGAACAACAATACTAATATTTATAAAATCTTTACTAAATAAATAACTTTTATTTTTTTAATACAAACTTTTTATTCATCAATAATAATTGTAATATTTTGATATATTTTAATTATTGACATTTTAGTAGCAACAGTAATAATAGTAAATATGTACTGTATATTACTAGGCTACAACAAGCTATATCACATAATAAAGTATATATTATAATAAAATAAAATATGGATGGCATACCTATAATCTCTTTGAGGTCTGATATAACATCTTTCCTTTCCGCTTTTTCTAAAATCGACAGTAAATTTGCTACAGTGGCCTCTGGACGAGTTTCCCACTCCGTTAAAACCTTTTCAAAGGGATAATCTCTTTTCTCGAAATTTTTGATCTCCAGGTAGGTATAGTCCATCATTTCGGCGACTGTCCTCCAGTCTGCTGCCACCGTGTTTTGAGGATTCAAATACAGTCCCAGTTTCTTTCGGAAATTGCAGTTTAAAGCTGTTACTGGAATCTCCTCATGGTTTATATTTAACTTTGATGCCATATTTACGGGCAACTTCTCACTGTTATCCACTGAGATTGTTATATCCTCTTTAAAAAGCTAAATATCTCCAGGTGTCATTTACTGAAGATACCGATAAACTGAAGGAAATAAAAATGTGCGAATATATGCTACGCAGTACAGAACACTGAACAACAACACATGTTGTTTAATCCAAGAGAAGATTCAGGAAATGTTCGCAAAACTAGAAAACGTCAGAGAAATGACGCAATAAGCGTACAGCCAAAGAAAGGACTCATGACCGTGCAAAGTTTACGGAAACAATGGAGGATCGACTGTTTCTGGATCGGCCGTTAGAGTCTAGTGCTTCGTAGAGAAATCAGCAAAAACTGATCACAGGTCTGCTTGCAAGAGCACAGCGCTAAACGCCAAATATGGACAATTTCCGAAACATTTACGCTAAAAAGTTATGGAGAAAAAAAGGCTTCAAATGGTCTACTTCCCAAGAGCGTTTTGGTTCAATGTTTTATATATTAGGTAAATACTTGTCTATGTTTGGATTTTTCAGTGTTGAATTTATTGTTAATTATAATGTTATTATAATTTAGACAACATTAAGAGTAAATTTGAACAGAGAATTATCCAAACATAGATAATTAAAGACAAGTAAATAAATGTGGTCAAGTGTTAGGAGAGTAAAAAATAGTCTCACTAAAACACTTTAGTTCACTTTAGTTGTTAGCATAAATATTTTACAAAAAAAAGAAAGAAGCAGCAAAGCAATTTAGTTTCCAGTGGTTCACTAACATGCACGAAGCAATTTTGTTGTCATGTCACGTGACAATAAACCAAACCATAGCACATAATTGCCACTTTAGAATATTACATATGTTGTGTAAGTGCACATTTGTTCACGTCAAATGAAGTAGCCCCATGAAAAGTCCTTGATATTCATACCTCAAAGAAAAGTTATGATAAAAGATGCAGGAAAAGTATTGCAGTACTTTTTATTTATTACACTGACTTGTAATGATAGCACACAGCTGTCTTACAGCCTTTCCCCTGGCTTTTCAAAACCAAACTGAAACAGTCGGCCCTTCTCACTTCCTATTTCCGAAGAAAATATTATGAATGTGCACATTATTCAACCTTTTTCACAGTTCGTCTATAATTTACAATAAATCAAATCACTGGCAAAATGCAAAACTCCCATCAAAATTATAACTATTACACCAGTGTGTATAACTTTTCAACACACTGGACTAAACCAGGACATTTGCAGATTTTATGAAAACAACCAAAAATACAATATTGTATCCAATACAATATATAAAAACACATAAAAATTAGAGCTACAGTTTGTCATAATGTCCTTAGAATGTGAGCAGCAGTTTCTGTTTCTGCATGTGAAAACTGATTCGGAAAGAGCAACACAAAACCACACCATTTTTTTTCCATTTCCCCTTCCTCATTTCAGTCTGTAACAGATGCCTCACTACTCTGTAATGCAGCTCAAGATAAAGCACCAATCCACTACATCTCAGAAACCCTTTTTCTTGGAGAAGTAGAAGTCAATGCCTCTGTCTTTGTGTTGTCTTGGTGTGTAAGATGAGCCCCTCTTCCCTTTTGCTGATGATGGACCAGACTGAAAAAGAAACCACAAATATATTGTGTTGCTTTTCCCCCTCTAATAGTCAATAATAATCAGTTGTTAATAATCTTACTGATTTGTTGTTGACATGGCGGCTCCACTCGGGCGCGATGACGATGGGCGAGGGGTATGTGTCGTTGAGCAAAACCTTGGCGTGTGAGAGTGCCGAGTTGCTGAGGGTCCATGGCGTGTGCACGTCCCCACCTTTAATACCTCCAAGCTCTGGAACCCACTGTCGGACATAATCCCCCTTCGCAGATACAACATTTAGTGTCAATTTTGCACAGAAAAATACCTTATTATGCTGCATTAATATCTCAGACACATCAGACGCATGTGTAACTGCCTCTTCCTGTAAATTTTACATTTATGTTCATAGCACAACCTGCTTAAGTGACAATAAAAAGCATTTAAAAGTGGAATATACCAGGACATGAATTTGCAAATATATATACTGTATATATATATATATATATATATATATATATAAATCAGTTATATATATATATATATATATATATGAAGAGTTCAGATGCAAAAGCCTCTAAATGCCATTTGAAATTTTCTTCTACAATGATCATTTTTATCAAGCTTGTATATTTAAGTTCAGTAATTTCACTTAAATGACAATTCATTCCCATTTAAGTCAAATTAATGAACTTAAATATACAAGCTTGATAAAAATGATCATTATAGAAGAAAATTTCAAATGGCATTTAGAGGCTTTTGCATCTGAACTCTTCATATATATATATATATATATATATATATATATATATATACTGTATATAAAATAACTTTAGGCCATAAAGGCAGGTGTTAATTCATTATTAATGATCATTTTAATCATTTAAACATCCATTTTATTTGCTGATATTAGATAGACTCTAATTGAGCACTTTTATTTAGCCTGTTTTATATTGGCTAACACTTTATTTTACAATGTCCTTGTTACACGTCACATGTAGTTACTCTAGTAATAACTATAAATTATGTATAATAACACTATAACAAGGACAACTTAAAATAAATTTTAACTTAACCTTATTTTGTTTTGTTTTTAAATAATGTTTTTAATGTAATTTAATTTAAATCATTCCGAAAGGCTGTTAATTGTTACTAATCTGTTAATTTATTAATTACAATTTATGTAGAATACAACAATGGTTTGATATTTTCATGTTTCCCTTTCCGATTTTGGTTTTAAATTAATTGTTTTAGAATTTTACTATTTAAATTATGCTCAATTGTGACAACTTACCCCTATATTATGCAATATGTGTAGTGAACTGTATTTTCTCGTTGGTAAAAAAAAGACTACTTTTAAAAATAATAATTAACCTTTAAAAATAAAAATAAAAAGTGTGACAACTACTCTCTCTTA
Source organism: Pimephales promelas (assembly GCF_988280905.1). Lineage (NCBI taxonomy): Eukaryota > Metazoa > Chordata > Actinopteri > Cypriniformes > Leuciscidae > Pimephales > Pimephales promelas. The sequence continues at coordinate 19,116,324 of NC_142790.1, forward strand.
CATTTTTTATGCTCAGATGTACTAACAAAATATATGAATCAGAATGCAGGTGTTTTTTGGTTTTATATGCTACTGCTTACGTTATTGTCATAGTCCAGTCCTTGTTTGATCATATTAAACTTCCTGTTTTCTCGAGGGTCATTTCCTATTCCGGCACTATAGAGCCAGTTTCCATAGTTGCTGCAGACGTCATGGTCTACCTGATGACAATGAATGATAATAGCGCATTAAACGGCAACAAAGAGCAGGAACCATCAACCCACTCCATCGAATATACTGTAGCAAACGTTTCTCACCAGCAGGTATTCAAACCACTCAGCGCCCAGTCTCCAGTCTAAGCCCAAATCTTTGGTCAGAAAGCTGGCCACATTTTGACGTCCTCTGTTGGACATGAATCCTGTCAGCGCAAGCTCCCTCATGTTCGCATCTACAAACGGCACCCCAGTTCTCCCCTCTGGAAAACATGGGAAAAATATCTTGCTATTAATTCACATAGGTTTGGAGCAACGTAAATGATGACAGAACCTGAATACTAGCAGGCTCTCTGAGGGACACATTACCTTTCCATGCACAGAACAATGTCATATCTGTTTTCCAGGAAACCTGCTTGTCTTGCAGACCTTCAGTTCACGAGGGATGAAAAATTATCGTATTAATCATTTAAACATCCATTTAATTTGAATATTATATTAGAATGTAATTGAGCTCTACAACGTTTTTATTCATTTGTTTTATTCATTTGTTATGTTTTGTTGTTTTTGGCTTCCTTAGTTAGCTTTGTGTCAATTAAAGGTAAAATAAATGAAAAAAAAGACCAAATTTGACAATTTTGAGAATTGAGAATTGACACAACTGCTTTCAACATTGATGATAATTAGAAATGTTTATTGATTGAGTAGCAAATCAGCATATCAGAATATTTTTCCCTCGTAGTCAATAATTTTATCCCTTAGTTAAAACATATTTAAAGTTTTTGCTCCACTCACTCACACGAGCTAAGAGATCCATTAGATCAACTTTACTCAAGTTACTGTATTGCTATTTACAAGGTCGAACACATAACAGTAGGGTTGGGAATTGCAAGAAATGTTCTGGTTCCGGTTATGTCTAACGATTCTGGTTCTGAATCAATCAAAATGATTAAACAACTAATAAAAAAGTATTAGTAAGAACAATCCAATTTGTGTTTGTTTCTTATACTTGTCAAATGAGTTTAACAGATGGGTAATGTCAACAAATTCAACATTATTTAGCAATTTGTGCATTCTCTGTGAGAATTTGAGACCTCTCCTAACTTATTGTCTCTCCAACACAAGAGAATATTGATCCAGACAGGTGAAACAGAATATGTAGCTTTAACAGTCATATCTTTATGAATGTATTTCATATAAGTAATCAATACACTTGTTAAGCGAGTTTTGGTTGCTATCATGTTTTTACTCTATTTTTGATCAAATAAATGCAGCCTTGGTGAGCATAATAAACTTATTTCAAAAACATTAAAAAAACAAAACAAATCCAAACTTACCATTAATATTAAATATTCTGTCTCCGTATTTTAAACCCACAAACTTGAAGTAGTCTCTCCACAGAAGTTCAAATATCACCCTGGTGAAGACAATATGTAGTATCCTTACACATAAAAAGCTGAAATGAGTTCATCTTCTTTGACAAACACATTCCAGTTACTCACCAGTACGTGCTTTGATTGGCTGTTCGTTCGGCCTCATACTTCTTTATCTGGTCATAGATGTATCTGGGTGATATGCATCCCAACGCAAGCCTGAATTAAAGTGAAGGAGAGTCAGCATTAGTCTGTGCTTTGCTTGTGCATAATGAAAACATCATTTCGAAGGCTCACCAAGGAGAAAACTTTGTAGAATAGTCCACTCCCATCATGCCATTCCGAGTCTCCTTATAAGACGCAACGGCATTCTGTGATAAAACAAGAACATGAAATTACCTTCTTTTACTGATTAAAATATTTTAGGAAAAAGGAAGAGCAGGGCTCACTGTATCCCAGAAGTAATGTTTCAGCCTATCAAGAGCTTCGGTCTCTCCACCGCGGCATGGGAAGGCCGAGCGGCAGTCCATCACAGGCTCTGAAACCACAGATAGGTCATACATCATGGCATAAGATAAATTGTTTTATCCTCCAAATATCCTTCTGAGGATTATTCAGTCATCTGTGAGGAAATCAGAGCACAATTCATATAAAACTGCAATATTAAGAAAGAGGAAATATGATTCAGCCTTTTCACCGTTCTACTGACAGTTATATTTTGTATCTAGAGATGTTGAAGTTTACTTTAAATGTGATTTAACCTGTTAAATGTCAGTAGCTACGTTTACATAAAATCATTCCGATAGATGAATCCAAATATGGTGTTTATATGAACGCTGAATAAAGTGAATACAGTTACTGTATGTAAATCAAGGTACCTGTTTGTCCCAGGCCCTCAAATGTAGGTATAGGACCCTCTTCCAGTCCAAGGGGAAGAGATTTAACCTTTTCCGGGGTGGAAAGGACCGGTCGCACTCTGCCTTGTCCCTCAACCACCTTTCTGAACTGGGTGTAAACATCAGGTAACCTTTCAAAGACAGAAACAGAAACAGTGGACTTAAAATAGTTTCCAATACTTAAGGAAAGTTAAAGGGTTTTTTTTTTACAAAGCTTAGCTAGATTGAAGTGGCTAACGTGAATGGACTAAAGTAACTGGTAAAACAATCATTTTATTTATTTTTTTGTTATATGTCAGCACCAAAATCTATTTTTATGACAAGAACAGATTAGTTTAAAACACAATATACTGTATATAATCTATATAAAACGCAATATATATAATATAAACACAATATTGAATAATGTCTTAAATACATATTCTTAAAAATTCTATTAAAAAAATTCCTTAAAATTTGTGATGTTGTGTTTTGCATTCTCAGATAATGTTTTCTTATTCACTTCTGAAATCAAGTTACTGTTTGGAAAAATGTTTGAAAGAAAGAACAGTCTTCAGAAAATCTAAAATGTATATTAAGATTTTTTTTTTAAGTATAATTTAATTATTTTAATGGCAAAATATTATATAGAGAGGCACTGACAGTTTACATTATACTCCCCCAATTTTGAAACATTAAGCTCATGCAGAAACTTAATTCAACACGAGAGTTGTTAGTAATCTAAAACTATTAAAAATAATTTCCATAATTGAAATAAAACATAAAAATTGGTCAATCGTTAAAAACTGAAATTTACAAAAATACATCAATATTTACTTTACTTAAATATTTACAATACTTATTGAAATAAATAAGTTGTAAGTATTAAAAGTATTAAAATGAATAAAACTCATAAATGGAATCAAAATAAGTGGAAGGGATATTAAAAGAATGAAAAACTACAATAAAACTGACAAAAGCACATAACAACATAAAATAAAAAGGAAAATTCAAAATATAAATAAACACGATAATAGCATATAAATAATACTGTAGCACTTGTCCTACCCTCCAATGTGCCTGAATGGTAGATCATCTCGGTGGTAAAGTGTAGAGCCCCAGAAAGTCTGAACTTTGACTTTGTTTTGGCAGCAGATGTCCTTTAGCTTCTTCTCCACAGTCTTTTCCTCTGACGCCACCTTCAGGTAATAGACAAAAAGACTTGTAGGCTACATTTCCAGTTTACAGACCTGTATGAGGCCACTCTGAAACACACCTCCTCATGAAACGCCACAGCTGAGACTGAACCCAGCTGCTTAATCAAATCACCAACAACATCCTCCGGCTTTCCTTGCCTGACCAACAGCGTGCTACACAAGGGCATACAAACATTATATTCACCATAAAACATCAGTATGTATGTATGACAGAATGTACATCCTGTGTGTGATGGGAAATTCCCACCTGCCCCGTTTCTTCAGTGTTTCTCTCAGGTCTTTAACACTGTCCAGGAGGAAAAGTAAACGGAACGGACCAGTCTTAGGGAAGTTGAAGTTATGGGTGCCCTGGTAATGACGCGGGTCGAAGCAGTAGAGGGGGATTATGTGCTCCGCATTCCTCTGAGCCCAGTGAAACACCTGGATGAATGGAGTAAAACCAGTTTGTTGTGTTTTTTTAAAGGTCCCACAAAGCTTAACATGTCAAAGCAAGCAGAGCAGTTCGTAAAACTTGAACAGTGTAGTTTATAGACCTACAATTTGTTTACTGATTCAAAAGAAATATAGGTAAATATATTGGGTAGTTTGTCAGCAAGGGTCACAAAGGGCATGGTCAAACGCTAGCACTTAAACGCTAGGGAGAAGGTTACATTAAACACACACATTTTAACATTAAATTATGATGTTAAATCTATATAGTATTTTATGCAATTACATAATTAAATTACAGTGTGTGTGAGCGAAATCTGAGAGAACCAAATCTGCCAATTAGAATTTTAAAGATCATGTGAGGCAATTATTAATATTTTAACAATTAATAATATTAATATATAGCGGCACAATATATAAATTATGTATTATACAAGTTTATTAGTCCTTCTTAGAAGCGCTAGTATGTGACCACGCCCTCTTGTGACGAGGTCAACAAACTACCCAATGAGCGGCCAGATTTCGCCTCAGTTCCTATAAAGTCCATTTATTATTCTCAAGTGTTCCGTTTTGCGTAAAAGTAATATTATAAGAGAAGAGAATCGTTGTGACGTGTTAAATCTCGAGCTGGACATCATTTCATATCGAGCAGGACAAGTCTATGCACACGGATTTAGGCGCGAGTGTGGTTTGCTCGAGACAGAGACGATTCTATGCTCCAATAGATTACATACAATACCAGGCTGTGTGATATTTACCTCGTTATCATGCAGACGCAGGTCGTTTCTCAGCAAACATATCACCGTACGAGAAGCGGACATCCTGGCAATCGGTTTTTAACAAGAAGTTTCGAGCGGTCGTGTTTACGTTGAACATGCAGACCAGCAGCAAAGAAAGAGTGACGAGCACGTTTGGTAACATGCGCGTGAGGAGGTGAGGTTACCAAACATGCAGTCTACGTGCTCTCTTTACCATCAATAAACAAAAAGTATTTCAAATCTTACAACTGACCGCGAATGTCTGCACGATTTAACAAAATATTAGACTTATGTTATGAATAAATGTTTTTCCATAGGCTTTTAGTGTTTAAACTAAAATATTTTATATATTTCCCCAATTGTTAGCATGTCATCCACTAAAATCATTTTTAGTTAAAAACAAATTTGATTTATATACCACTTTTAAAAAATTGCAGTTCAACGTGCTTTACAAACAAGAAAGAAACACTAAAAATAAAATAAACAATTAAATCATTACATTGAACATAACAGGAAAGCCAGAATAAATAATAATAATAAAAGGTATTAATATTTTCAGCACATCTTATTCTTCCTCCCTAATGTTATTCCAGAGGTGATCACAAAATCTTTTAGTTCTACTTTGTGGAAAAGCTCCAAAATTATTAATTTGCAGATGCCACGTTTTATTTAATTTTAAATCCGATGCAATGAAATTCATACATTTACATTCCAGATATGTACTTTAAATATTTAAAGCATATTAATGTTGACAACTGTACGCTTTGTGAAATTGTAAAAACATTGAAGCTTTGCATGAACCCCCCCCCCCCCCCTCTCTCTCTCTCTCTCTCTCTCTCTCTCTCTCTCTCTCTCTCTCTATATATATTTGCAGAATATGTTCCATTTGTTAATAGTAGTCAACATTCATTACATTGAAAAACACTTATGCTCTTTATCAACGCACATTAACAAATAATAAATATTGTAATAAATGTATTGTTCATAGATCTTAGTCATACCTTAGGTCAGTCACAGGTTTCACATTAGCCATAATGTGGCACAATTGTCAAAACTGATGGGGAAAGTGATCAATTTTGACAAGATGTTATTATAAATGTTATGATAGTGATTTTTATAATGTCTATAAAAGAATACAAAAGCAAAACTTGTGAAAAGAACTATAATAGCCATTAAAAAATTACAATTTTAACCAGAGTTATAGCCATTTTAGTGAAAGTGGCCCTGCCTACTTTATCTAAATTATTAATCTAAATTATTTTGACAACTTTTTGCAATGGGGGTCTCGGTCTCTAGATGATGCATGTCAAGTTTCGAATGAATCAGACAAGCGCCTAGTTTGAAAAAGTAGATTCGCGCTTGAACCCCTAATTACATAAACTAACAATATGGCACAATGTTGTAGACAATAAATTTATTTATTCAAATGTACAAAATCATTGATAAATGTTTCCAGGCTTTTTCATCAAGGCAGCACAGAATTCTCCATTCTTAGCCCCTCAAAAACCAGTGTGGTCTGGTTCACTCAGCTGAGACCACTCCACAATCATAATATACTGGGACTAAGGTATTGTGAATATAATGAAACATTATGACAGCTCGTTACAGTATCTATTTACAGTACAATCATCATCAGATCTTCAGCGCCAAAGTGTCTGATACTGAAACCATCTGAAGGACATCAGAAAACACATTCCATCGTTAAATGTTTTAAAAATGACTGACCTCTCAGAATAAGGACATCAGAGAAGGCACTATTCGCAACACGAATTGCTGCTGGTGAATTTCTACAATTCAAAACAACAACAGTATCATAGTATCAAGTGTTGAAAGTTGAACATTTACATTTGGACAAAATCAAAATAATATGCCATTTAAAACAATGTACATTTTATATTTTTTGTTACACTGTGTGTATATATTTATATAATGATGATGACATCAAAAAAAAGTTTGCATGTTTGAGTCGACAACTTTATAGGTTACAAATCAAGGCGGCGACTGTTTCAGCAGCACTGACCAGTTCTGAAGTGTCCAAATTCATAACTCAAGCATATCACTTGCTCTTTGGTTGTATTTGACCGAGCGAACAGTACAAGAATGCTAAATCACCAGCCGTAGTAGTCTTCTCTAAAATATTGCTTTGACACTTTAGGGTAATTTTTTTTTATATATAATAATACAAAAAGTTTGTTATCGTCATTCCAAACGTGAATAAAAAAAAAGAAAGTATAAAAATATCCGTTGAATCTCAGCTGATTATTCTATGTGCTCTATGCATGAGTCCAATATTGCAATGGGAATGTATTTACAGTGATTAACTCTGGGTAAAGAGTGCTAAAACTTTACATAATATAAAAAAGACGTGTTTATACAGTCTTCATTCGTTGAATAGACATGAAAAAGAAATTCTGTCTCATACTGTACCACTTTGGTGGTTGTATATGTCTTATTCTGTCTCATTTGGTTAGATTCTAACCATCAAACACATAATCTTAACAAAAAATTACTCCAATGAGTATTATACAGTACATCTATCTCTATATTTTCTCCATGAGGTCTTTGTACTTTCAATGACACTCAGGATTGGACCCAGGGATACAGAAGTACATGAGCCATAATCAAAATCAATGACCGACTGACTGAATTCTGCAATACAAAAGACCACGTTTAACTCTCACCATCTTAAGATGACACCCTTAATACATTCGGGCCAAATTCAGACCCTTTGTGATTTGTTCAGAAACCCCTGTGGTAACGCATCAGAGCACTTGGGGTGGTTTCAAGTGCATCGGGGGATCCGATAAAGTCAACAGGCAGTAATGCATGTGAACTATGCTATTGTAATCAGGTTCTCTTTTTTTATTTACCTATGACACATTATGTGCCAATCTGTGCCGGTATACTAAGTGTTGGCACTTTATTGTAGCATCCTAGCTAAGCTGGTTCAATCCCAATGACACAGGCTCTGTCCCAAATGGCACCGGGGTCAATGACAAATCAGAGCGTCCATATAAAGAAAAGGAAAAATCTTTGAAAATGAACATTTTCAGAATTTCATATTGAGTTTGAAAACATTTTATAAAAAATTTTAAGAAATTTAATTACTATAAAAATGTAACCTGGTGTAGCTATCAAGTGAAAAATAATACATTTTCCTCGCACCTTAAAAACAATTATTTGTGATTGTGATGTGTACACTCACTATTTGTGTGATTATTTGTGATTATTAAAATTTTGGAGAGTCACATCACATGACATTTTGAAACAATAATACTTTGTTAAAATTCAATCAAATAATGAAATATTACGCCAAACTACAAAAAAAAAATGATATAAGGGCAGCTGTTCTTAATTACTTTAAATGTCATCCATTCATTTTGAATAAATGAATGGATCTGGCAAGACAACCATGTTATGTCATTGACCCACTCTCAGCTCTCACTGTCGATACTTTGCCGGGTAATAGTATGCAGTGACTGTGATGACTCATTTCCAGTTATCAACAATTGCAATCATATTTTCATTAAAAATAAAAAATAATAATAGACATTTATATTACCTTGGCAGTAAATGACAAAAAAACATGTTATGAATTAACACTGCTGTGAGGGTGATTCTAATACAATGGCTGAGGAAGTGATGGCAACTTTGAGTTCTGACCAACAAAATTAATCTCTTAATATTTTTTCCATCTTTTGGAAAGTCGTAGAAACACCATCTTGGATTGTTTGTCTTTTCCTTTTGGAGGAAATTGGAATACAAACATATTTGCTTTCATCCCCTATTCACCACTAAAGAAGTTTATCCAACTGTTTATCCGACGACATCCGCTTCTGAAAACCCTGGAAATGTGAAAAAATTCCATTCAGCAAAAGGTCAAAAGTACGCCATTTAGGACAGAGCTATGCACCATTCTGATTAACAATACGGGAAATGCTATTCGTTTTTTCCGTCCATAGATTCCCTCTTAACGTGATATTTGTCGAGCTGCATTGAGGAGATCTGAAATATGGTCAAGTTTGTTCTAAGTTGGCAGGTTGGCGGGTTTCTCCGGACCCTGGAAGGCAGAGTGGTGATTGTTCGCGTGATTGTGTGGCTTTCCCTGGGGATTCCAGAGAGATCAGAAGCTGCCCTGGACAAAAGGGTGACTGAGAAGCCCCTCGGCAGTGGGCCGCCACTTCTCTTCCACAAAGATCTGCCGCAGGAGATCCCTACATGCGTCGGACACTCCCTCGGGCAGGTTTGGCTTGGTCGGCTGGGTTGCGATCTTGAAAATGGCTGCCATCGCTTCATATTCAGCCCATGGGGGTTTTTGAGTTAGCATCTCAACGACCGTGCAGGCAACACTCCTGAGGAGGGAGACGTAAGGGACTTTTAGCGAACAATAGCTTTGTTTCCAGTCACATATTTTTATATGAACCTCAGAGCTCACCAAATATCTGCTTTGCGTCCGTATCCTTCTCCATTAATGACTTCCGGGCTCATCCAGTAGGGGGTGCCGGTGACCGATTTGATCCCCGTCCCGGACATGCAGATGGTCTGAATGCGTTTGCTAGCCCCGAAATCTCCCAGCTTCACATTTCCAGAGGAGTCCCTCAGAATGTTTGCGCCTGTGAGGAAACACATGTAGATTGAGTTACATGTTTGCATCTCCAATGATGACAACTGCATAAAATTATAAGCTGCCTATGGCTGATGGCTTTTGAAGTTTGAGACGCAGCCTTTCTTCCCACGCTTCTAGTCGGAGTGATTTTCTGTTGGTTTAGCCGTGTTGTCTGTGAGATTTGCGCTTGTTTGGGTAATGACTAATTCCCGCCAGCCGCAAGGTTTCCACACCCTGGAAGTCTCACTGTATTGTGAACGGAAAATTAAGAAAGAATATGAGAGGAAAGACAGAGACTCCTTCCTTTGCGGCCCACACTTGTGTATATTTCCAATAGAGGATCTTCGGTTTGTAACGGGAATGACAGAGACTGTATTGGTCACATATACAAAAAGTATTTAGACGCACTTAAAAATGTCTGAATGTACTGTAAATGTATAAGATAAGAGTTGCAAACAAATATGGCTGGAGAATTACTTGAACGTTTGATCATGAGCGTATGAGCATGTTTTTACAATAAAAACCTGTAAGAATTCTACGGTAAAAACCTGGTAACTACGATATGTTACAATACATTGCCATGTACAGTGAAAACTATAAATGGTTTAACATTGCATTGTTTTTGCCAGTAAAAACTGTATAATGTAAAAAACAGTAAAAAAAATATATATATATATGACATCATATATGAATAAATAAATGTTATACAGTATAAACAGTTTTGTTTCTTCTTATTTTTGCTATAAAACTATATCAGAGTGTTTTGTGCAACATTTGTTCTCATGTGGCTTGAAATCATGAAATACATGGTCATATGTTCAGGCACCATGTGATACATTTTCACTGCGTTTTTTACAGCAAATTTAATAACCACAGTTATTGTAAATTAAATTTTGCAGGCTCATTTTAATTTGTGAAATGTTCTGCTTTGGGACTACTTGTGCTTTCCTTAATAAACTGAGAGATTAAAGAGTGTCCATGTCTAGTAGAAGCAATGCTGGCACTGTCTGGTTAGTACCTCTGATTTAGAGGATGTGTTTGATATCGATGCTTAAAGAAATACCTAATAGACAGGTTGTTAATTCTGGTTTGGAGTTTAGCCCTAAAATCAGAAGGAACGCAAAACTTTTGTCTCATGCTATTGGTGGCAATACCTAAAGGAAGTACGTAAACAAATCTGAGCCAAACCAAAGTTATTCTACTTAATAACAAGAGATGTATTTCAGGTGGTCCATTAGATTTACATTACAAAGCAACAGCCTACTGTTCTTATCTGAAGGCGATTTATGATTACTGTGATTTACCTTTGATGTCTCTGTGTACGATCATGTTGCTGTGCAAATAGTGGACTCCCTGCAGGATCTGTCGGGTGTATCTGCGGGTGACTTTCTCCGTCAGCGCTCCGTACGCCTTCAGTTGGTCTTTAATAGAGCCCTGGACACACATGGACACACAGATGTATCATACTGTTCAACAGAGTGCTATTAAACAAGAGCAAGGAATCTTGCTTGAATTCAGATACCATATTCAGCGTATAAAGTGAATGCATGTGTTTTATTCTCTAAAAGTAGAAACTGGACTATAAAGATTTGGTATTTTTATTAGGAAACTTCAAAAACAAGCTGTCAGCATATGCTTTGACAGGAAATATAAAAACAAACCTGTTTACCACAGGATACAGTGCAATGGAAAATTGTTTGACCCATTCCAGATTTCCTGATTGCAAATGTTTTTGCTGTATTATTTTTGTTCATACTGTAAGCAGGAATTTAAACAAATATTATTAAGTAACAAGTACAAAGTATTAAAACTAATATTTTGTTGCTGTTACTTTTATAAACTAAACTATTGTGCTTTTAACTCTAATGGATGATTCAAAAAAATGAACATCAAAACAACTATTATTGTGAATATATTCTATAACTGTGAATATATATATATATGAATATAATCTATAACTGTGAATATATATATATATATATATATATATATATATATATATATTAGGGGTGGCACGGTTCACGAAACCGACGGTTCGGTTTGTATCACGGTTTTAGTGTCACGGTTTTCGGTTCTGTACGGTTCTTGTTATTTTTTTTCTTTTAATCTTTAACACTCCAGAAATGTACTTCAGCATGTGATATATAGCTTAATTATCCACACTTTAGGATACAGTATAAAAAAAATTATATTCATGCAATCATGCACAAACTGAATTTGACTCTTTGACTTTAAGCACATTTTTGGACTATCTCAGAGGAAAGCTAGGTGAGATTTTGATGCAGCAAGAGAGAAGACATTGACATGCTTTTTGTTTATTTGGCCATAAAAAGGAGAATGTGCATCACTATCTCTACAAGAACTTGTGCATTTTTGTCACACAAATCTTATTTACACAAAGAAATTAACTTGCATTTATTAACTGACAACTTTTGTAGCTCTTACAAAAATTCTATCTTTTAAAAGAAAAAAAGAGGAACTTTGTCTTTTATGAATAAGTCAATATACATGAAACCTCATTGCCTATAATTAGGCTATAGCAATAGCAAAGGCCATGAACATAAAGTGAAACATAAGTTCAACCTCAACACAAAAAACAGTATCAACAATGCTTCTATTCCCAAAAAGTGAGGGTACCTTTTTTCACTTGAAATTAAAGTGCAGGATTTGAAAACATATGACTGGAGCTCTTATCTAAACATAAAGTGCCACTGTAACGTTATATTAAAATATCATAACATGAAATCCAAAATGTTCCCACACACCAGACTTATACCATAGACTTATACGACGCTGGCGCATCCTCCAACTCCCTCATCTCTCCCACTTGCCATTTGTCCGCGTGCCGTGACCTACAGCGCTCCATACTCACTTTTACTGGCTTGTTTACTAACTTGAACCGGCGCTGCACAGAGCGATCGGTAATGACATCAAATACCGCGAAAGTGAGTGACGGAGCCGTCGTTCTCGCACTAGTTTGATGTTATTCACCGGTCGCTCTGTGCAGCGCCGGTCCAAGTCGAACAAGCTTATGTCGCGCGAAAAGAAAACACGCGTGACATACGGGCACGAGGCTACATTGCGCATGCGTCGAACCGTGAGACGCACACACGCTCCGAACCGAGACAAGCGAACCGAACGGTTCGGGTGTTTTTTCATGTACCGTGCCACCCCTAATATATATATATATTCTAGGGCTGTCAAACGATTAATCGTGATTAATCGCATCCAAAATAAAAGTTTGTGTTTACATAAAATACGTGGGTGCACTGTGTATAATTATTTTGTTATTATATTATACATTATATATAAATCTATATACAATATATACATGAAAATATTTCTTAACATGTGTGTGCATTTATATATATATATATATATATATATATATCAAATAATTATACACAGTGCACCCACATATTTTATGCAAACTTTTATTTTGGATGCGATTAATTATGATTAATCATTTGACAGCCCTAATATATATATATATATATATATATATATATATATATATACGTATATATACACACACACACACACACACACCTCACAATTGATTATTAATTAAATACATTATTTTAAGTAACATTTTGTATTAAGGTTCAATTTATTAACATTTGCTACATTAGTTAACATGAAATAAAAATGTAAAATACTTATAAAGCATCCATTAATCTTAGGTAATGTTAATTTAATCATAAAACATAATAAATCAAATAATAATAAAATCAAAATGTGTATTAATATTATTTAACAGTTTAATTAACATTTAATAATTGTAAGAACTATTTTTATTATCTAATATTCACAAAGATTTATAAATATTGTAACAAATGACAAATGTGCAAATGCATATGCATGATACTTTTAATGTAATAAAAAATGAAAGCATTTCTTATTTAATCATATATAGTTAATCATATTTGCTGAAAACCAGTGTGTTTGCAAGGAAGTCACACTGTTTACAAATCTGGAGCTGGAAGCTGTTTGTCGAATTCTGAAACTCTGGAAAAACAGATCATAGTGCCAAATGTTCCGCACATGTGTCTGTGTTTCTTTGAAACACTACCGCAAACAAAGTTCATATTTCCTCAGCTTTCCTGTTTACACCCCTCACCGAAGAAACAATGTCTCCTCAAGGACAACTTTGTGAAACACCTGTGACACAAACTACAAAGCCTCCCTAGCAATAATACATTTGGACAGCTCCTGGTATTATTTTGTATTATAAAGCAACCACAATGACCCATGTCAATTTATTAAAATGAAGCGATGTGTACCGCACACAGAATCCTACTTTAATACACTGCTACAGGCCCTGGTGATCTTCTGATGCCTTATTATGCAATGCATTTCTCACCTCATCTAACCCTATTCCACATCCTACTCATTCAAAGTCCTTCTCTCTGTCTCCTGTTCCCTTTACCTCTGCTCTTATCAAGAGACAGCAGTGCTGTGCAGAGGCTGGTGGCTTTGGCTCTGAGCAGCGATGCATCTGTCTGCCAGAGACCTTGGGAAACATTCCCCTTTACCAGACAATATGTGACTAAGACACTCAGTCTGTGCATATTAAAATGCAGCTGACAGACGGGATAGACCACGTCTGACGTTCATTAAAACACCCATTTGCAAAGAAAATGAACTTGTAAAGCTGTGCGGTTGTGCTGACAAAGAACACTGTGGATATGTTCGCGAGCCAGTGACATTTTGGAGTGGGTTGGTCATTAAAAGGAAAATTGCAGATTCACTGCCAGTTTAACAAATACTTGAAACACTAAAAGGAGGAATTGAGAATGCGCCTGCTATGGCTTGCACATGCTATCTGTGTTCTTTTAGCTCCTGAAAGAAAAGAAAATAGGAATGGTATGGATACAGATTTTCTTATTCAATTTGATTCGATTCACAAGCTCTCGACTGGTTTATATTCCAATTTGATTAGACTCAATATGCTCTCTGTGGTTTATACACACCCCAGGCATGAATTCCACAAAGATGGCCAGTTTTCTCTGCACCGGATCACGCAAGCATCCGTAGTACTGCACTATGCGCTCGTGACGCAGGTTCTTCAATAGCTGAATCTCACACTCCAGTGCGTTCACTTCCTGTGGCGTGAGATAAAAAGAAAGAGAGTTTTCAGAACACAGAAAATCTCTTCAGTGCATAAATACTGTCACCATCTGAGTCCACTACATACTAACCTTGCTGGTCTCGTGACAGTCAGGGTCAAAGGGCACCTGCTTGGCTGCCAGCTCGCGTCCCGTGTCGACGTCGTAGCAGAGGTAGACCTCGCCGAAAGCGCCCCGACCGAGCAGTTTCCCCTGACGCCAGTTTACCGGAGCCCTTGGGGCTGAGGGTTAGAAGAAACAAACCACGTTAACCTCAGCAGCACGCCGCAGACTGTAACTCAAACCAGACACAGACTTGCTGACGACACAGAGTCAAACCGCAACTGTATTTACAACTGGATGCTATAAAGATTTATACTTTCAGATTTATTTGCAACTGTTCTCCTCTCAGACAATAAACTAACATTTAAATGTACAAAGAGTAAGATAGTGAGCTATTGGAAGTTGCTGCATGTTATTTAAAAAAATACACTACTGAATATTAAAGGAGTAGTTCACTTTTGAAAAAACTTTTGCTGATAATTTACTCACCCCCATGTCATCCAAGATATCCATGTCATTCTTCAGTCGAAAGGTTGCCTTGCTCTGTTATGTGATGCACATTCCTGACTCAAACTCGTTCATCAAAATGAACAAATCTTTTCCCTAGTCATTTGGTTCATTCAACAAACGAAACGAACGAATTGACTCCGAAAAATACTAGTTCATTTTGATGAACGAGTTCGAACAGGAGAGTCACGAACGTGCATCACAGTACAGAGCAAGGTGACCATTTGAACTTATAAAACGTAAACTTTGTTATTTTTTTTAAATGAGTGATTGTTTCGCTTGATAAGACCCTTATTCATCGTCTGGAATCGTTTAAAGCCCTTTGAACCATTTGCAGTTTGCACTGAAACTATCTTTTGGACCTTGAACCGTTTGGTTCCCATTGAAGTCCATTATATGGAGAAAAAATCCTGGAATGTTTTCATCAAAAACCTTCATTTCTTTTCGACTGAAGAAAGAATGACATGGATATCTTGAATGACATGGGGGTGAGTAAATTATCAGCAAAAGTTTTTTCAAAAGTGAAATACTCCTTTAATTCTGAAATTCTTTTTAACACATTTTTTTTAAATCTCAACACATTTAATACTTTTTTTATGGCTTTCAATACATTTGCAGCATGACTGATAGCTATAATGAGCCACATACATGATAGCACAATATGTGTCTGCATTTAATATTTCTGCAGTTGTTCTCTAAACATGGATCTAATCATAGATAGATGAACTTCATGTCTGGATGCAGTTAAACTACACCCAAGTCTGAGAACAACCCTCCCAAAACAAGATTTACGCATCTCTCAGACTCATTTCCCACTTATTCTATGACGGACACATTTGCGTCAGTATTTACCATTATCTTAATTAGCTAAGCATTCCTATAATGATATTTGACATGATGAATCTATCTGAATAG
Source organism: Pimephales promelas (assembly GCF_988280905.1). Lineage (NCBI taxonomy): Eukaryota > Metazoa > Chordata > Actinopteri > Cypriniformes > Leuciscidae > Pimephales > Pimephales promelas. Next base: position 19,132,366 of record NC_142790.1, read on the forward strand.
TTTATGGAAGATCTGGGGAGGCAGACAGCAGAGACGAGCATTCATGTTCATACGTCAAATTCAGGCGCACAAACTAGATTAATGGAGCTGATAAAACAGCCTACACAGGGGGTGGGGGTTGGGATTGTCACTCGTCGTTGTGTCGTTTTTGTTTGGATTTTTTAATTGTGGGGGGAAAATGTATACCAAGAAGAAAGTGCAAACAGTTTTCCACTGTATTGTTGTCTGTTTTTATTTGTGTGTAAATATTAATTTATGCTTTGACCTATTCAATCAAGGCGGCTTATAAAAGTAATTTATGAATCAATCTATATAAAGAACCAGCTCATATGAGTGGTAAAACATGTGGTTAAATATGATTTCTTTTGTTGCAGTGCTATAGATTCAGCCGCATGAGATGGTACACAGAAAGGGGTGCAGCACTAGAAATAAAAGAAATCTGATATTTCTGGTCTGGAGGCAAGCCTACAAATGTGTTTAATGGGATTGTCCTTTCTAATTATCTACATAAATGTCCTCCTGTGAATGTATGCATGTGCTCTTACATTTAGGACTGTTGAGTTGGCAGTTTTTCTCAGTCCAGCTGATGTTGTGCAGATCTCCGCTGTACAGTAAAGTGCTTTCCCCATTATAGCTGCGTGTACGGCTGGACGGGACCAGCTGAAACAGCTTCTCTTGAGGCATAAAGCTTCGAGGGAAAGTCCTCCGACCTATATAGACACATATTTTATAAATGCACACAATAAAAAAAAAATACAAATAACCATTTAGACCCATTGACCAATAAAATTCCATGACCTTTTGGAGACTTTGAGTCATTTGACATACTGAATTTATAAAAGCCTTTTCCATCTATATATACTTAAATGAACAAATACGCTCATTTCTGTGATTTTCCTACACCTGGAAACCACACTTTAAAAAAAGACATTTGCTTGATATTTACAGGATTCCCACTGCCGTATCCATATCTAATTGTGTTTGCGATTTTAATTTTCAAATGTCATAAAAAACATTCCCCCAAAATGGATTAAATCTTTGCAGAATTCAGATTCCTGTTCTGAATAATCTCGTAATGCTTTAAGACACATGCAATTAACACGTCATGTCCAAACATGTATCTTTATATTCCCTCTCTTCTTCCCTGATTCTCTCTCTCACGCTCTTCTTTTCCTTTGCCTCTCACTTCCTCCATCAACCTTTCCACAATGCAGGAAACTGCTCTCAGTACTTAGTGTTTTGCAATAGTCAGTGTGCCTCATCAGGGGAAACACAAATAAACACACACACACACACGGACAAGGTCTTAAATACACTCAGTTCTGGGGAAACTCATCATGCTGGCCAAGTTCATGGCCATGTGCACAGCTTTATCTCGACTAGATCCTGCCTCCAGCACAGCATGTAATGTAAGGAAAATGTTGTAAAAATCAGCACCTGTATAAGAGCATCAAATCAGCATAAACTAGTATTCTAGTCTCGTCAGAAGGAATGAAAAACGGTTTTGTGTTTTGGAATTGCCAATCTAACAATTTATGGATCTGGGCTGAAAGCACATGTTTGATTCCAAATAGGAGAATCAATCCTGCTCTGTCCCATTGTGCAATGTCCTCCACGCTAACACGATCTAGTAGCCTGACTTCGTCATACTCATATTCAAGAGAGAATATGAGTCTGAAACCGCTCTATTACGCTTTGATTATGAGGCGTGTCGTAACCGAACCAGGAAAAAAAAAAACTCTGCACTCAATTGGATAGTCGGTAGACCTACAACCAATCAGAGCAACGCAGTAAGTCAACTCCTTTGCATAGCGCAGTTTTCAAATACAGAACGTAGCCTAACTGTATTTATTTTAGAAGTTAAATAACGAGTGTTGCTTCTTTTACTTACTTCTCCATGAGTGCTACCAAAGGAGAAACCACAACGACCACAGGCTTTTCATTACGTCCCATCTTCTTAACGACCATCAGAGCCAGCTGATAAGTTACACTTTTCCCGAATCATGTAGGAAGGACGCCAAAAATATCTTTCCGATCGACAAATGCCTTGATTGCAGTTCTCTGTTTGTCTATTAAAATGAATGCGCTGTCGATTTATTTTACAAAAGACGCGACAGCGGAATCTATACATCTCAATTCTCCAGCTGCAGTCATCTTTGACAAGCGCACTTTGATGATGTGATGATTACGTCCCTGCAGATCATCTGTCCATCATCGTATAAAGCCCGCCCTGGCAATTTGAATGGCCCGTTCATTTTTTGCCTGATCATAATTACTCCTCAATGGATCGAGTCCAGACCGAACTTCCCGACCAAAAAATGTTGTGGGCGGAGTTGGCATCCAGGCTAACGATCCAGAGGACGGTTCAGGCAATTAGTGAATTGCGACTTGCTTTGGATAAGAAAGCATCCACTAAATGCTAAACAAATAATTAATTTACTAATTAGGCCCTCTGAGAATTGAGAGGCTCCAAATACCAGACTGAAGTTCACTTTCATTCGGGAACTCCTACGTCTCGTCTTAGGGGTTTCCAACGAATTGGGATCACGCTAGGGAGACCAATTGCCTTTGAGTGAATTAAAAGGAGCCAATGAACATAGGCATTCAGGAATTGCACCTGTTCGTCGATTGGTGTTCTTCCCACCGGGAAGACCCCCGAACTTGCCCATACAAAGTCGTACTTTCCTTCCTGCAAGATGGGTTGGAGCGAAGGCTGTCTCCCTCCACCTTCAAAGTGTATGTTGCCACAATTGCCACTCATCACGATACAGTAAATGGTAAGTCATTAGGAAAGCACGACCTGGTCATCAGATTCCTTAAGGGTGCAAGGAGGCTAAATCTGCCCCGCAATCTACACCCATTACCCTCTTTGGACTTAACTCTAGTGCTCAGAGCACTTCAGGGGCCCGCTTTTGAGCCCTTTAATACGACACAGTTAAATATCCTGTCGATGAAGACAGCTCTCCTGAGGGTAGGGGATCTGCAGGCATTTTCAGGCGACGAATCGTGCCTGGAGTTCAGACCTGGTCTTTCTCACTTTGTTCTGAGACCCCAGTTCGGATATGTGCACTTCGTTTGTAGATTAGGTAGTGAACATGCAAGCACTGCCCCCGGAGGAGGCAGACCCAGCCCTGCTTTTCTCTGTCTCATACGCGCTCTAAATTGTTACATGGACAGAACGCAAAGCTTTAGGACCTTAGAGCAGCTCTTCGTCTGTTATGGAGGCGAGCAGAAGGGGAAGGCCGTATAAATACAACCAAACTAGATAAATAAACCAAATACATTGTTATTAACTCTTTTCAGCATCATAACCCTTGGTTATTTTTATCCATATTGTAAAATTATGTATAAACTATTATTATTCCATTTTATTAAAATAATAATTATTCAAGTTTTAACTGAGAGGTTAAATGTAAACAAATTATTATTTGTTTTTAAATTATTATATGAATAACACAGTTTATAAATAATTTCACAACAGTTAATGACACACACGGTCACTGTTTTCCTTTATTATAAATACAACAGTTACACACACATTGTTCTGGTAAAGGGCAGAGCTTACCGTCACCGTAGTCTTTACTGCGACTGGACACATGAAACTGGCGTGGAAAGGTCCCGTGTTTCCCATGACGTCCTGCAGGTGGAGCAGTTAGATACAAGCCAGTTACTCGCATATATTTTCTTCTCGTTCACAGAAAACAGCTCATTTTGACAAGCAAAGTAATTAGTAATAAGAGTATTTGATAAGGCGATATGTAACTATGCATGAGGTCATTGAATCAAGCAAATCAGATATCAGATATTGAGGAGCCCTTTATCACACAGTGTGATAAAGCCTGATTTGCTTGATTCAATGACCACGCATAGCTACATACCGCTTTATCAAATACTCTAATTACTTTGCTTTGTCTGTGTGATAAAGGGCCCCTCATATATGTATGTGTGTTCTTTAATTAAATTCTGTATACAATTATTACAAATAATTACATCCAGACATGATGCTTTTAATGTATTAGTGTAGTTTTTTTTACTGTAGTAAATAGATTATCAAAGAAAATCTCTCTTTCTTTAATTGTCATGAAAATAATGCAAAATTACTTTGGGAAACAAAACAAATAGAAGCATTCTGATATGATGTCATGCTCCAAGGTTTCTGCTTTGAATAAATTCTCTCCTTGAAATGGTAAAAAAGACTTAGAGAGAAAGAAAGAAAGAAAGAAAGAAAGGACTAAAAAACACCTGCACAAAACGAGAGTGGGAGAGTAGGTGTCTGTGTGTAAACACTGAAAAGCTGCTTTGAAGCAATCTGTATTGTAAAAAGCGCTATATAAATAAAGGTGACTTGACTTGACTAAACACAAGCAGGGGCCCTGGCTAGATCGCTTGAACATGAGCGCTGCATTCTGCGATTGAAAGCAGCTGTTGAGCGAGCGACTGCCTCCCCATGTGCTGTTTGCAGCCCGTCTCCTAGGGAGACCCAGTGATTTGCTCTGTTTAGAAGAAGAGTGCAGGGAGGAAAAATCCACTCACAAGCCCTGAAAAAAAAGCCTGATCTCTATGGAGAAATCCTCAGTGAAAGCATGTATGAGTGTGTTTGGCTTTCAATGGAAACATGTTGTCTGTATCATAGAGCCCTGGGATATAAATGGTCTGCAGCTCGTAAAACGGAAAGTTTCCATGAAAAGTGTTTTTGTGCATGTGTGTGTGACTGGCCTCTGTTGGGGAAGATTACTATCTCATTATCAGGCAGGCCTGCTCTATTTGATCACTGCTCAAGAGGAAAAACAACAGAGGGAAACCGGGCATGAGCATGAGAGCTGGAGAGAGCGAGAGTGACAGAGCAAAGGAGAGACAGAGAATACTAACCAGGGAAGGACATGGGAGAAAATCTCCTTGTTTAACCACTCCAGTAACTTTCAATTTCTCAGCACAGCAGAAGAAAAGGAATGAAAGGGGGAAAGAAGTGTGAAAATCTCATTCTCTCCCTGTGGATACAGGTCTATAACTCTGTTCCTAAAATCTAGTGAGCTGCCTACATATGCAGACTTCACATGCATCACGTTGAAAAATAATACATTTCTTAATATCTTTGTCTTATCCAGACAAAAAAAAATATTCAAGTATAAATATTTAAACATCCTAAAACAAAGGTAAATTTACTTGAAAACAAAACTGAATAATATACTGCATTCAGACATACATACATAATATGTTTTACATGAATTAAACAAAAAATAATGAGAGCATGAACTATAATGAGTTTAAGAGACTTATATGAAAAAAAATGTTTAAAAGAATAGTAATTATTGAATTTAATTGACATTTAAATTTTAGAATATCTTGAATTAAGTTTAAGTTCTCATAAAATTTAGTTGGATTTATGCTCAACAAACAAACAAAAAACTGAATAATGATGGTAAACAATAATGATGGCAATAGTAATACCAATAAAATATAATTGATTGTATACAGAATAATAATACAAATGAATCTAAATAAAATATTATAAATCTTAGGATTATAACTCCTTTAATACAGAAATTAAGAACTGAAATTAGTATTGAGTCAAATCTCTCATGTACTTCGAAAACAAGTTTCTGTCTATGTAGAACGTCAAATCAGTCATTTATTAGGCTCCATTTCTGTTAGGATGCTCCCTTAGAAGGCAGCTGCCTATCTATCTGCCGCATCCCATCAAAGCAGCTCACTAAGTTTGGGAACATGCTATTTTACAGTCTTGTTTTAACGCCCCATTAGCAACACACAGTGATCACAGTTAGCAGCTCAAAGGACGCATCTTTGCTCCTCTCATAGAGAGCCAGATCTACAGTATAATGGAGCAAAGACCATTAAAAGTGCCCACAGCACTGACAGAAATCCCTATTCACTTGCTCGTGTCAACCTCACCTTTGTATTCATAGTTGAGGTTCAGGTAATTGTTGTCCCGGTTGCTCTGGGAGAATGGCGGGCTGTGGAAAGACAAGGAGAGGAGGAGAGATGATGGGTTATTTTTGCTTGTTACTCCCCTGTGTGCAGTGGTGACGTTGGGCCGCACCGTCTGCCTGGCCTACATTCCTGCAATGTGCCAATGTGCCCAATGTGACCGCCTGCCACCTGTCGTTAAGTATGGTAGATTGTCTCTACCTGATACCTGACCCGAGACACTAACGTCCGACCATTCAACGGGGTTTCGGAGACGTTTGAATAGCGCAGTGGAAGCGTTAAGTGTCAGTCAAATTTACACAATGCAGTGACCCAAAAAAGCATTTTGGCCACCATCTATGTTGCATCTGCAAACCAATGATGCTAAACTTTTTCACTTTATTTGCCGTTTTGCTTTTATGTGGTGGTCACACTAGATTTTAAGTATGTGAAAATATTTGAAACAGATACTGCAACAGAATATGATGTCATGCTAGATGGCTGTGATTTTTGGATCATTTAGGTGTTTTTTTTAGGGTTTTTTTAAGCGGCAGTCCGGCATTTGTCCTCTTTGTCTCCATCTCTGTTTAAAATCTGCAATTGCAGTAAAACGTGAGTTGTACTTCAGCACCCTCATCACGGCACAGTGTGGATGAACACAATGTTTGAGGACAGTGTGAGGCTGTAAGTCACCGTGCCGGTGTGGATACTGTCATTCAGAATCACAGATTATTCTTTTTGGAAGTATGACCAGAATTTTCAACGGAAAACGTTTGAATTAATAAGAAACATCCACCTTTCTTCTGGTTCTGACATTGCAGTAAATCGCGCTGATTAAATCTAACAATCGCTTAAGTTATCTCATCATGCAAAACTGTGCAAATTATAATTTGTTCTCAAATTGTTAATGTTAACTACGTAAGCAAGTATTGCGTGACAACATGTATTGTTCTTCCGAAATGTATCCTTTCTGTAGCACCTCCGAAGTCCGAACGAAGTCTTTTGCATTTTACAGCGGGTGAATCTGTTGTCACTGGTGATTGTCGTTTGAACCTTTCTGGATTCACCATCAAATTGATAAGTTTAATTATATCAAGAGCTGTGAGAAAAGGCTAAAAATCTCCAACTCCAACATCCTCACTCGCAATATAGCCTACTAGCCGAGACTTCTTCTTTATGTGTACAGATGTGACGTAATGACGCAAAGACATGCTCGAATCTCCCGCGGAAATCCACCAGTACCACTGGAATTAAAAACATTATTACAAGCTTACCGCTTTGAATCTAGCTAAGGCAAGCAGATAGTTTTGAACACTGGATCATTATGTATTATCTCAAATATGTATTTTGGTTCATTTTTAACCCCCAAAAAGCTACAGACTTTAAAAATAAAACTATTTCAGTTATAAATATTTGTCATGTTTTATAATGCCTTTTACTTTAATATTTTGTCATTTAGCTCAATTGCATTTGCATAGCATAAAAGCATAAACAAGTATATGTTTGTGTTCTCAAGTTCTTGGTAATGTTTTTTATACAGAAAACAGATGGATAAATGGCCTTAATCATATTTTCCAGGCAAACAAATGACTACATTCAATCACTTGCTCAGCTGTGGGTAGTTAGACGGCAACATTCAGGTTTTTTCCGTTTTAAATCAATGTAAGCTGTAGCTGGCATTGATTCACAAAACAAAGGCTCAAGCATGTTATATGTTGTTGCAAGATTTCATCTATTCATCATTTCGTCACTATAGGGAAGAAAAGACTTTCTCAATGTCCATTTCATGTCTGCTTTAAGATGCAAACAGCCTCGTTTTTCTGCTCACCCTATAGGAGTCAAGAAAAAACAACTCCTTTTGAACTCTTGCAGGCAACAGCAATATAAAAACATCATGGGTTAATGTGCATATGTTACTGCCCTAACCCTGTTATCCCTGTCCGACGGTGACGTCAGTACTGAGCGATCAGCAAGACCCCGGATAACGGGCACACACACACCCGCAGTGAGGGGAGACATTTCCATGCACTTGTTTCCTGCCATTGTTCTGAGGGCTAAAAGCCAGATAAGGCTCGTGCAGGTAGCATGGTTTTCATTTCTCTTTTCCTCTCTCTCTTTTTCACTTTCCTGTCTTTCATTCTTACTCTTTCTCTCCCCTGTGTTTTTTTCACACTGCATTATTGACTGACTCTTTTTATAACAATAGTGCACAGGCAACAGAAAGCAGAATAGATTGGCTAGATCAACCCACTCTCTCTATCTTTCTCTCTCTCTTTGAGCAGAGCAGAGGCGGCAAGAGATAGCACTGGAATCCAGGCGTCCAGATAAGCGTGTTGTCGCCATGGTGACATCAAGGGCTTCCTGGTTGGCCTTTGTTGTGACCCGATTTCATTTCCTCTCTGGACAGTTGGTTCATTTATCAGATATCTTGTCTATCCGTAATTATTATAATATACTCTTTAAGGTGAAGTGTGTAATTATCTCATTTTATATGCAGAGACAACAATAAGAAAGACTTTTTTTTTTGTTTGATTTCAACTAACTACAAGTAGTCGCAATTCTAAATTACATGTATCGGTAACGTGAAAGTGGCTCTGCTGATATTAAAACAGTTACCAATAAGGCTAAACAAGGCTGACTAGTTCTTAGTGACTAAAATACTGAAGAACTTATACTAAAATAAAATAAAAAAAAGTCTAATAATTCATTTTAATTTTATTTTATTTTTTGTTTAATATTAGAAACTAAAATAAATATTTTATAGTATACATTTTATTACCTGCTTTCATTAAGGTACTGAAAAGTTTTTTTTTAGGGCTGTGCAAAAATTAATCGCATCCAAAAGATTAATCGCATCCAAAATAAAAGTCTGCGTTTACATAATATATTTGTGTGTGCTGTATATATATATATATAAATACACACACATGCATGTATATATTAAAAAAATGTGTTATTCATATTTAAAATATTTATATTTATATAATATATATTATGTATATATATATATATATATATATATATATATATATATAGAATTTAAGGTTAAGTAATTCTTAAATATATACATGCATGCATAAGTATTTATATATACAAAATAATTATATACAGCACACACAAATATTTTATGTAATCACAGACTATTTTGGATGCGATTAATCGCAATTATTTTTTGCACAGCCCTACTTTTTTTATTTTTTTTATCAGATAACACTAGTATTAAAAAATAAAACTGCTATTGGTAACACTTTATTTCAATAGTTCGACAGAGGGTAGAATCTCATGCTTTTTTATAGCTAGCTTGCTAATGCTAGCCGCTCCGAAATTGCCTACTCTGCAACTACATGTCAACTAACTAACCCACTATTTAAATAATAGCAGTTTACACTAACTTTTGCAGTCTAAAAAATAAAAATATTAAGAAATTAAATAAAAATAAAATCTAAATTAAAAATAAAAAATTAAAAAAATATATAATAAACCTGTCACGACTATAGCCATACACACAGACAGAAGTCACTGTTTTCAGCATCTTGTGTCATGTGCTATGTGTTTAGTTCCACTGTGCACCATCTAACTGTCTTAAAACTTACTGGCTCTTGTATGATAAATTGTTTATGATAAATACCAGGCTAATTATTCAAGGCTTTTTTAAGACCAATTAGTAGATTGGGGTCGGCTGCACCAGCTGTGTGTAAGTTGTTTTCACATAAAGGGCCACTAAGTTACAACTGTGCACATACTAAATTTTTTTGCATTGCACCATTAAACTTGAAAGTTGAAACATAACTCTATGAATAAAATGAATAAACTAAATATTTACTCAAGCCACTGTATAAATAAGAATGTCATATTATTGCGACGACGCATTACGGTATTTTACGAAGAGTTTATGTCCTACTAGCTATGTCCTGCCTTAAGAACAAATGGTGCAACCGTAAAAGTACTACTACATTACTACTTGTACTTTACATTCCAGTATAAGAACTTATGAATGGCTGGTGCAACTCTACCTTGTTTTTGTTTTTTTGTTTTTTATGTGGTCTTTTACTTCGCTAATACACGGTTTATAAAGCCCACCTGTCCAGTGCTTGGTCCAGTGACTGACAGCTGCTGGAAAGCGACCCATTAGCACTCCCGAATGGCTCCATCATCTACAGACAAAAAATAAATGACATCACTACATTGCATTACATTTTTCATTACCATTTGTGCATCTGAACCTTAGCCCACTACAAGACTGACGTAAGATTTTCCATGAGCAAATGCCCGTAATATGTCCAAGCTTTCTTTTCCCCAAACAGTTATAAAGTGCACAGTTACAGAGAACAGTGATAACAAAGTACAGGGCGAAAGAACATCAGAGACCATGAAAACTAAGCAATGTTTCTTTTTATTAGACTTTTCACAGTTTTTTAACCCTTATTAAGAAACAATCAGGGTCATTCAAAACAAACAGTCATTTGGGATTCATCAGGGATTCATTCAGTTTATCTTTAATTCAGGTTTTGAAATGTCACACAGTACATCTGTACACTCTGGATTGCCATGCTTATTTGCCTATGTATGAGGTGTATAATTGTCTGCCGGTTACTAAACAAATTGCCAAAATCTACCAGTACTGGCTGATTTCACATTTATTAGTTATCGGCAAGCAAACATGGAGGATGATGGGCAAGAAGAAACGAAAAAATAGTGTTTGGACTGCTTTTTATAGAAAATGCACAGGAAAAAAAGAAAGAGATGGAGGTACAGTAAATAAAATTCGTCATGAACATCACAGTTATTCATTTTCCCCTCTCTCTCACACACACACACACACCGTTAACACACAAAAAATCTATCGTCAAACTAATGGTGGAAATGTTGCTAGGTGGTTACCTGGTACAAGACTGCGGTTGTTTTGCTTACATCTTCCATCAGCTCGCTTTCTGATTGGGTATTGTTTCGTTACATGTGACAATCTACAGTGTGTGCGCACTGTAAAAATGAATATGCTTTATCTAATCAATAGAATTGTGGCAACAGATTACAAGAAATATTATTAATTACAAATTAGAATTGAGTAATAATTAATCAAATCATTCCTTAAAAGTTAACCATTTAAAATGAGTAAAGTTTACACCAAAAAAATTAACAAAAAAATCTCACTAACAGACAGACGTCAAAGATTAATTAAGAACTCTTTATTTCATATTGCCAAAATTGAAGACACCTAATGTTAACAAGCAGAATCACTGAAGGAGAAACCGTAATTTTAAAACAAACACTGATCACCATAATGGTGACTTAAATTTATGTTTTTATGGTTGTTGTAAGTTTTACTCATTTTAAATGGTTAACTTTTAAGGAATTAATTTGATTAATTATTACTCAATTCTAATTTGTTAAATTTAATTCATAATATTGCTTGTAATCTGTTGCCACACTTTTTTTGATTAGATAAAGCATATTCATTTTTACAGTGTAGGCAGGGTTCCTGCCACACAACAGGATTTCTGATCGTGAATATTCACCATGTTGGATATTTACAATTAGAGTTCGGTGAGGCCAAAACGTTCCACCAAGAAGATTCAATCACTCAGTCTTAACACACCTCACACCACAAGATAATCTGTAGAACCATCAAGATAATCGGCAATTTAGCAAGGACTGTCAGAAATATTATCTTGTAGTGTGTGGGTGCCTTCAGCCTTGCTACACCCCCTTTTTGACCCCTATTTTGGGAACCAAAGCAGCATATAAATATTAGTATCGGTGCTAATACTACTCATAACCCAGGCTTAAAATCTAAATCATTGCTAAAAAGTGTTCAAAGTGCCTGTTTAAAAATATGGTGTTTTTGAAAACATATTGTGAAAATTCCTTGCGTAACTAAGTCACAGCTGTAATCTGCAGCTCCAAACCATGAATCTTACATTGGAGTCGAGCATTTCTGGGATGAACTCTCCTTCACTGTGGATGCTGGTGTAGGACCCTTGCCGAGCGATCTGCTGCTGCTCTTCTGGTACGCTGCCCGGAGGGGGTGATGTGCGGCCCGTGTTCAGAGATCCTGCGGGCAGACGGAGTGATGTTAGCTTGACACATCATCCAGTCTGATGCCAAAAAAACAGTCTGGAACAGTAATTCTTCCAGGGCAACTAATAACAGGGCACAGGATCCCAGAGAAATAGAAAAAATTTGAGCAAATTGAAGTGAATAATGACTGAGATTTAAGAGCGGTGTGAGTGACAGGTACATGTGAGCAGAATGTCAGAGAAAGAGACAGTGCTATTGGCGGATAAATCATGAGAAAAAAGGCAATCAAAAGTAAAAGAGTACTGTATGTGACAGGAAGGGATGGGGTGGGGAAGAAAGCGTCAAAAGAATGTGAGACTGACACCTATATATATATACATTCATTCATGTGATAAACCCCACCTGCTTTTCTCGCTCTCTGTGGCATTGATTAAAACAGGCTCCTTTAGTTACTGTACTATTAAAGGGTAGTGAAAATTCTGTCATTAATTACTCACCCTCATGTCGTTTCAAACACATAAGACATTTATTCATCAAAGGCAATATTTTTAATGAAATCCGAGAGCTTTTGGTCCCTCCTTTGACAGTCACTTTAATGCTTCAAGTTAAAATATTCATAATAAAACAAATGAATTGAGTGGTTTAGTCCAAATTTTCGGAAGAGACACAATCACTTTATATGATGAACAGATTGAATTTAGGCTTTTATTCACATAAACATTCATCAACTCACACATATGTTAAGTTAAACAGTAGCTCAACCATGTTCACTTGACGTGCCATAACCAATGAGGTTCAATCTCGTGTGAAGGGTTGGGTATCGTTTGAATTTGAACGATTCTGATTCCGATTCCTTGTTTCGATTCCGGTTCCTAACGATTCTGATTCTAACCTTGCTAACCAACGGCCTTTCTGAAGGAAATAATCCTTTCTGAAGGAAATACTCCTGTAAAAATACTCCTTATGTCACAAATTTTGCATTTTGTCGAGATTTCGTTATTTTTAGAAAAGTGAAGCCACACTTTGGATCGCCAACGTAAGGTACTCATGTTCGACTCGCGTGGTTATGCCAACACTTCCGGTAGATGCTTCTTCGTTGGACTAGGAATCGAAATTTTAACTTTTGAACGATTCCGGGAAAAACTAAAAGTTAGTCTCGGTTCCAATCGATACTCGATTCTCGATACCCAACCGTACTCGTGTGTTAGGCAGCACGTTTGAGCTTTCGCAATAACCAATTAGCTGTTTATGTATGCTGATCAATGTTTTTCTATCAAAATTCAATCTATTGTGTCAAGTGTCAAAGTGGTCGTTCTGAAGTACAGAAAGCTTTCAGATAACATTAAAATATCTCCATTTGTGTTTCGAAGATGAACGAAAGTCTTATAGGTTTGGAACAACATGAGGGTGAGTAAATGATGACAGAATTCAAATTTTTGGGTGAACTATCCCTTTAAGACTTATGTGCATAACTTGTTTGACTAACTACAGTACATGTACAGGATTAGTAGAAGTCATTCATAAGGTTGGGCTAAGTAGGTTGGGATGTATGTCAAAACACCATCCAGTTTTTTTCAAGATAAAGTCTCTTTAAAAGCTATTTTTATTGACCAACTGCTAAAAAGTGATGCAAAACATGCTATGTATGTGGGCAGTGCAAAGGAATTTCCACTTCACTAATTCACCCCATTATCATGAAAAATGCTGACTACTCTGACAAATTGAAATCTGTAAAAACACATCCTTGACATTCAGCAAGCAAAAACCTGCAATCTCCATCATTCAATATGTCACGTGGAGCGAGCTATCTTCTTTCCCACGCCTCTTTCTCAGGTGTGAAAGCAAAGAGATGGTGCCAAACATAGAAAAAAATGTGAGATGGTGAGAAAAAGAGTGAGTCACTGAGTTCTCTTTGCTGAGAAATATTTCACTCTTTTCATGCTCTATTTGGGGAAGACACTCGTTCTTGTTTGCGTAATGTTCATGTTGTGAACTTCTCACTGTTTATTAGCTTCTGAATAATGTGTGAACGATCTGATCAGATCTACTGAATGTTACCCGACGAATAGGAAAAACTTATCTGGTCTTTTCAAACACTATAAACTCGTTCCACTAGCCTTTTAAGCAAGCGCTCTAGGGTCTGAGACTGACAATGAAATGACTTTACAAAATACAGATCCTAACAGAGCCTGAATCGAATTTGAGACACACTTGATTGTCCTTACTTAAATATGACAAGTTCTGTCATCAATTTCCTAAATGCTTTTGCATTCAACAAGATGAAACATCGGCCTTTCATAAACTGCATGTAGACTAGCACTATTAATAAACTGAAGTATAAAGACATATCCACAACTAGCATATACACAACTGTTAAAATATTAGGGGTCAGTAAGTAAAAAAATCTGTTCATCAAAGAAAACTGAAAAAAGTATCATGGTTAAACGTTGATAATAATAAGAAATGTTTCTTGATCACCGAAATAATGATGCTGGAAATTCATCTTTGCTATCACAAGGTTTCACAATTTTACTCTTTATACTGTATTTTTTATCAAATGAATGCAGCCTTGGTTAGCAAGAGACGTCTTTCAAAAACATCAATAAATCTTACCGACCCCAGATGTTTAAAAAGCAGTATATCTTTGATAACCCCTTTAAAGTTGACTATAAACATTTGAATTTATTGATGGGATAAAGGTGGGTTTATACATCTGCATCGTGACATTTATATTAAATGTCGTTCCATATCACCTGCCTTCTGAGAGATAGCAAAATCTGCATCTGTCTACACAGCAAAAACATTACTAATACCACAAATGGAATGTCTCTGAAAAAGGATTCTACGTGATTGACATGTAAACAAGCAACCGTTCATTTGGAACACACATTGCGAGTGAACCGATTCTGATAGGCCAAATATTATGTAAATGCAATCACACATGAAAGTGGTATCAAACTGATGCTTTTAATCTGTTCCTCTGCCATTCAAAACAACTAAAATGATTAGCCCAGGCTTTCACTAACAGCCCTGACGTCACTGTGCTCTTTGATGCCATTTCCTAGTCCTGATGGAGAAAAGTGCAAACAAAGCTGATGATAAACCCATTGTGTACTCTTTTTTTTTGACCGTGCTGTGTGTTAGGGGTGTGTGTGAGCCGGCATGACGTACCTGTAGAGTGTTTGCGCACTCGTTCAGAGCCTTTGAGAACCGAGGCTTTGAGATCTCCCAGGGACCTGGATGACCTCATCTCGCTCTGCCTGTCTTGGCCGCTCACATGAAGGAACTGTGGAGAGAAGATGGACATATGTAAGGAATTCTGCTAAACCTGGAAAATATGCGATTCAAGAGTTTACATAATAAATAGTTTTCCAATAAAGCGGCAAAATTAGTACAAATTAAAGAGAATATATATATTTTTTTCATATATTGTATATATTTATAATTGACTATTAATATAATATAACAAACAATTTAATAATTTTATAATGTAATACATAATTAAAAGTATAATTAATAAATCAAATACACACAAAAAACCTTACATTTAACCAAATGTAGCCTTCTTAATTTTCCCTGAATAATAATATGGATGTGTGGAAGTGAGCTTGTGGTCTGAGAGCTAGTTCATGTACAGGTTAGGCTTTTCATGTGGGTTTAGGTATTGTTTTAATATTGGCTTTGGGTTGGGTCGCTCTGCTTGGACTCACTTGGTTGTTGGGAGGTGTTTTCAGAATCACTCTCAGCAGGTTGTTGATACCAGAGATGGAGCTCAATCCCTGAACTGCTCGGTCCAAATCTTCCTGACACTTCAGAGCCACCAATGTCTAAGATCCGTCAACATTATTAATAAAGCAAGACACATAGTTTAAAAACAACACATTAATGTATAGTGAAATGTACATCTCCTTAGTGCAAAGTATAAATGCTAGTCCAATTACGAGTTAACTAAGAGGTAATGAACATGGATTTTCAAGCCTATATCTTGAGATAAAGGTCAGGTGGCAAGTATAAAATTGATATTCAGTGGGGTGCAAAAGTCTGAGAAGTGCAATCATTTCTAATTTAACATGATCCTTTTTTTATTAAACTACCATTCAATTGTTTGTGGATGGTAGAGAGTTACACAAAAACACAATAAAAAAAAAAACATAATACTGTGAAAAACTATAATAATTTGAATTGTTTCTGTTTTACAGTAATTTGTAAACTCTTTCTATTTATATATTTTGTGAAAAGTAATATATTATTGTGATGACTAGTCTTATGCATCACATGATCCGAAAGATCAAAAGAACAGCATTTGTTTGAAATAGAAATCTTTTTTTATTATTATAAATATCTTTACTGTCACTTAGCATCCTTTAATGCATCCCAGCAGAAAATAAATATTAATTTATTTTCTTTTTTACGGACCTCAAACTTTTGAACAATTAGTCTACATGATCAGAAAAACAATTTAAGTGAAAAGTTAAATTTGAAGTTTAATTAAGTTTTGTTGTTTCATCTCACTTTTGCTTTAATTGACAGTAGAAGTAAACATTTCTTCTTCAGTATACCTCATAAATTCATCAACACATCAAATTCTATATAATAAAATTGCATGATAATAAGAAATACCTTTTTTAAATGATTATAAAAAAATAAATATTTTACAATTTTTCACAAAATGCACAACATTTAAAAACAGAAAATTATCTGCATTATACATTGCAAACTTATCAAATTTTGGAAGTGAAAATCTACCATTCCTTAACAGGCATTGTTATTAGCTAATACATACATTTCCAAAAAAAAAAAAAAAGCTAAATAATAGCCAATTAATCTAATCTATATAAAACTATCACTATGAAAAGGTTAAAAATAAGTTACTAGAATAAATACCTCTTTATCAGTGAAATATAGATCCATCTGCTGGCCGAAGGCCTCCGTCACCTTCTGGAGCAGATCCTTGAACTTCAGTGGCCTTTGGAACGGAATGATCCTAAAGGAAGAGAAGAAAAACTCTGATCAAATCAAAACAACTTTCAGGCACCTGCAAATTTCAAATACAATGGGCATTCCTTTCATCTAGTTACACCATCCCTATGTAAACATGTCGCTGTGGACGTGCATGATGGCACCTTCCTAATTACAGAGAATTTCCTAACATTAGGGGTCGATACCATAGCTTCTTCTACGGCCATTTATGGTGCATTCATGCATGGGACAAACCAAAAATGGTGTCTCTGTTTGTCTAACGAGTGTGCCTATGTTTAGAGTGTGGGAGTCAATGTGTGGGGTCAGGGTGAGAGAAAAGGGAACTGAGAGTGTAAATTGGCTTAAGTATATGCATGATGTTAATGCAAGGCAAGCATGATGAACCGGAGCGGACCACTGTTTCAACACCGAGGACCACATCACAACGCACACAAAGGTAGATGGAGCGCTTCCTGAGAGGAAAGAGAAAAAAAGTGGAGCAACGCTGAAACTAGCAGGAAGCATGTTTCCCATTCCTCCTCCAAAGTCTAGCACACCAGCCAAACTGCACACACATACACACAGCTCTTATCCAATACTTATAAAGTGCCGTTATTTTTAACTCAAACAATTAGTGTTTTTTTGCATTGAGATGATTGGTTCTCATCTCAAGGGGTTTATCGGAACGAAGACAACTGGGGACATCCGTCATGGGCGAAATCAAGCTGATGTAACAGTCAGATCTTCTGTAGATGAGGCTGCTCGTTGAGTTTTGATTTGAGTGATGGCTTTGTTTACACTGGCCGATGAGGGAGATAGTGATGGAAGAAAATCATAGCGGAAGACTGGAGAAATGGAGGATGTAGGGTACGAGATGATTTTCCTTCCTTGGCGTGCACAGATAAGCGCTTTGCTTTGGCCGCATCTCTCCACGCTTGGCATGGCACGCAGCGCTCTTCTCCTTCCTGTCTCTGTATATTGCTGTCGCTGCCAGAGGAAGAAGGTTTCGAGTGTGTCCAACTATTCTGGTCTGCTAACTAATGCCTGTTTTGATGAGTTTTTTATTACAGTAGGCACAAGAGTGTAGATTTATGATGTGTGCTGTGAGATATGGGGTTATCCATAAACAAGTTTAATACATGTTACGTTTTACGACTTTCTGATGTAACACAATGAAATAACTGGCAAAAAAAAAAAAGCACCATGATATTACTATGTTGCCTATGTTGACAAATAGATTTTTACTGTTCATATAATACCGTTAAACAATTTGGGTTTGTAAATAAAGTATTATTGTGAAATAGTATTGCAGTTTAAAATACTTTTTTTGCATTGTAATTTTTTTTTATGTAATTTATTTCTGTGATGGCAAAACTGATTTTTGTCATTTCTCCAGTTTTCAGTGTCACATGATTCTTCAGAATCATTCTAATATGGTGATTTGGTGCTCGGGAAAACAGTTTTACAGCTTAATAATTTTATGGAAAACATGATGTTTTTTTTTTAGGATTATTCGATCAACAGAAAGTTTAAAATAACAGAATATATTTTGAAAAATACATTGTGTGCAACAATGTAAAAGTCTTTATTGTCAAATTTTTTATTTTATTTTTTTTATCTAACTGACCAGAAATTTTGAATGGTAGTAATGGTAGTATTTAACGCCTTATATTTGAACTGCATGTATATAAAACATTACAGAGTGTAATTTAGACTGTGACAAAAAAAAAAAAAAAAAAAAAAAAGATCTATTGCATATTCATGAGACTGGATGGAAGTCTCACCATCTGGCTGGGCTGGTTTCATAAGATTCACTGATATCATTGTTTACTCAAAGCAACTAATAAATAGACAGATTTTAATACAAAATTTCTCCTCATTTAAATTGTTGCTCTTAGTGAAGACATAATGTGCAAGAAGTTGGGGATATATACAGAGCCAGAGAAGGAAATGCCAAGATATAAGCTTTCTTAAAAACAAAGTCCATTTAAGGCAAGTCGAGGGAACAAGAGGATCTTAGGGGTCCACGGAAAAGTTTAGAGAAAAAATAAACATATTTGACAGTAACAATAATAAAAAAAAAAATTTTTTAGTTTTGTATAGGAAAAAAAAAAAACAATCCCAATGTATCTTCTTGCTATGTTATGTTGCTATGTTTGGAATTATATTTATTGTGAAAAAGTGTTTAAATATTCTGTCTAGCATTCTGTGTTTAAAGGATATCCAATAAACTTAATACAAATTAATTATTCTCACGCAGAAAACTGACAAACAGAAGTCAAATATTTTTCTAATACAGTATAAATTAGTTTGTTAGCAAAAAATATATAAAAGCCTTTATATTTTAGGAAAGATTTCTTTCATAAGATATATTTGGGGGTCCTTGGAATTCAAAACTTTTGTTCTAGAGCAAAAAGGCAAGGCACTTTTATTTTTATTTATAAAGCACGTTTAAAACAGCCACTGCTGACCAAAGTGCTGTACAGTCAATTCTAAAATTATAAAATACATAAATACACCAACCAACACAAACACAACATAAACCCGTCAAAAAGCGCATCATAAAATTACATTTGACCAAACGCCAAAGAGAAGAAATAAGTCTTTAGTAAAGATTTAAAACTATCAACAGTGGGAGAGCCGACTGGCTATTTTGATTGAAGGTGGGACGTCGTATCCTACAGACCCCTTTTCAGTTGGTAAACATTGTGACGTTTTTTTGTGGGCGGAGCTTAGGTGGAGGCAGAACGATCTCTCTGGCCGCTTCACTAACGCTAGTTAGCATTAGCTTATCTGAACAATGACTGGAGAAAATCCGATTTTATCTTAATGTGTAAGGTCACTCAGTGTCCAGGACCGCGATTGTTGTTTCCAAAAGTTATTTTTAACGGACGAAACCGGATTGGCCGACCCGTAGCCGCCTACACGCTCACTCAATGCATGAACGATCTGACAGGATTAACGTTACGTTACCTTGGTTGAGTGGCCTGACTTCTACACCTACCTTATGGAGAAACCGATCATAAAGAGAATCTGAGGGCATATAAATCCTTAGATGCCTATAATTATATGGTCCTGTACAAGACTTGTGTGTATGATCCGCTGTTCTGCCGACCCAGCGCCGAGACGACGACAATGTAAAGGTGCGATTTGAATGATGTGAATATTTTCTAGAAATAAAAATTCCAGGTACAGCATATTCATTTTTCATCAATTCTTGCACCAAACAACACAACAAGATGACATTTAATAATAGTAGCAATAATTTAAGCTCCTTATTATGTAGCCGAATCTGTGCTGGTTTATATTGGCCGCCTCCAGTTTTCATTTAGTTTTGCCTCTAGCTAGCGCCGTGACGTCGGCACAAAAGGGGTCTATAGCTACCCTATTACTTCCATTGATTTATCTACTAGTGGTCCATCACCTCCTCCTCGTACGTCTTTGCATAAAGTCGAGGCAGAACAGAAGATGTTGTGCCACAGCAGCCAATTAGAGCTGTGAAGCAACACACCGACTCCTTGTCACCTCCAATGCAGCAAGTGACGCCGCACCGACTTCCTGTGACACAACCCACTGAGGCATTTTCACACAGACGGTCGACGGGGTACTCTGGGGAGCTTTAAGACTAAAGTTTGAATTCTCCCAGGATGCAACAGGGCTTTGCGGTACAGGATGACAAGAATGTTAATTCACTTTCTTGCAGTAAACAAAGCTTTGTCAACACAATAGACACGTGAACCATATGCAGACACGTAAAATGCTGCTAAAAGCACATATGGATATACTTTGCAAAGACTCACGTGTTGGCATTTGGCAGTCTTGAGAAGGGAAAAATGACATGTTCTGTGTGTGGGTGTATGAATGACCTACAGGACATTGAAAATTAATATTGGGTGTGCCATTGAGCTCAAACACTTGGCTTCACCTCTTCTTTCCTCTGCCTCCGTCTGTACCAGAGACAGAGTGTGTGTGAAACGCTACGTCTAAATGTCAAAATACTTTTATAAGAACGTTCTGGTTCTTTTGGGCAGCTTGCCGTATTTTCCGTTCTTCCCCGTGCAGTGAGATCTTAGAAATGGCATAACGAGAGCTGGGATAAGACGAGAGGAATGAGATCAGGGAAAGGACAGAGAGCTGCAGAAATAATGAGAACGTTCCGACTCACCGTTTCTCTCGCTCATGCTCCAGCTTCACCCGTAAATCCTGAGAGAAGAAAACAACAAAATGAAATGAATTGATCCTGTGGATTAAATGCACAAATGAACTAATAGCAAACTAAAAGTAAAATCAGTCATAAAGTAAATAAGAAAAGACCATTCAGAAACATCACAGGACACGTAGTGTACTGGATTTATAAAGACCAAGGGCCAAAAGTGGACACTCAAAAACACCCCAAAACTACAAATAGACTTGTAAATGGAATAAAAAAAAAATATTTTTCTTAATCTTGCCTGAAGTTTTTTTCCCTCTCCAGAACAAAACAGAATATTTTTTGCATCAACCAAAAAAAAAGAAAAGAAAAATTATATTATATTATTTTAAATAAAAATAATGCAAAATGCATTTACTGTATTGAACTAAGAACAAAAATGAAGAACAAACTATTAATAGAAATATTGAAAAATAATCTGTATGTTCTTGCACGTTATAACATTTAACAAAAAACAACAAACTAGGCATATAATACATGAAAAATATTCCCGCATCCAGTCTTGGCCTACTAACTACAAATGCATGTCTGAGTCTGAGTCCACTTTGCATTCAAGAAGAACAAGATGTGACTTTGCATAAATATTACAAATACTATGTCCCAGTGTTCTCCTGAGATACTCTTATGTATTGTATCTGTCTGTGTGTCTATCATCAATCCTGTGAAATCTCTAGTTTATCACCTGAACTGCAGTTGCAGGACTGGATATGAAAGCATGTGTGGCATGTAAAGAATCTAACAGGATGAGGGTTCTCCTTTTGAGTGGGTGGTCAGGATGAAACCTTTTATACGCAATTATAAAATATTTTTCACAATGCATTTATGATCTTAGACCCAGGGCAGAGAGAATGAAGAAAAACATGTAGACTTATCCACCTTATTTTTCAATGCAGAGGTAAGCTGTTTTATGCGTATGTGCAAGACTTCCAAATTATTTGCCGATATAGGGAGACAAAGTGCAGTGTTTGCACTAAAAAGCAGTGTGTTTATAATTAAGACAATAAATTATAATAATATGGCAAGAAATACCAGTTTTCAATATCAAGTAGCATAACAACCAAAATGAGGTGGATACTGAGCAAGACTAAATCAAAATGTTGAATGTAATACAATACAGCTCTGCTCATAAGTTATGCATTAAAAGCCAGATAATATTGATCTTTGTCATATTGGGAATCTTCAAATAAAACAAGAAAAATACATTTAAATCATACTGTTGGGAAAAAGTTCATATATGCAGGAGACCAAAGAAAGTGCAGAACCTGGAAGAACATAGGGCAGTTTAACACAAACAGTCATTTAATGCTGAATATGTTACATAAGTGTCACAATTTTAGGTCAGCAGTTGAATAAAAGAATACAAATATTTACATATTATTCAAAATACTTTCCATCAGGACTGATAAAGATCAGGTACCTTGTCAATTGTACAGTATTTATTTCAGGAACATTCCCAAAATTAAAGGATGCAACTAAGAATGGAAAAATTATGCTAGAGCACCCCCCCAAAAAAAAAAAAAAAAAAAAAAGACCTGAAGAGAAATGAAAGTGAGGAAAGGAACGAGAGGCTACCATTGTAATCCCCTAGAATAATTAAATGGAACTTTTTCATATTACAAGAGAGAAAATAAAATAAAAAGTGCTTAATAAGTCATTACAATACTTTACTGACAGAGACAAATACAGCATGATTGAAAATTTACAACCAAGTTCAGAAAAGTGATTTATAATGATTTATACCTGCTCAAACTTTTTTGTCATCGTAAAAAAAAAAAGAAAAAGAAAAAAAAAACCTTCCCCTTGTCTCCCCTATACTGTTCTGAAATCAACACTGCACTGAATTTCACTGTTTGGTTGAAGCATAACTACTCCCCTGAGACGACACAGCACCTTTCATTGCTGAAGATAATGAACAATCTGAATACTGTTTACACCGATAATGTTGACACTGTGATGTCATATCCATCCTGAATGCAGCAAGAGACGCTGAAATAAGAATTAATCTTGTGCTTCTCGTGCATCTTCATTATGGATGTGTTTTAATCTGTCAACTCCTCGTGAGTTGTTTTTTTTGGGGGGGATGGTTGTTGTGTAACTATAATGACGTTTGGTTTGTTGGGAAAGTTGCTTCTGGCATTTTTGCGTGTATGAGCGAAAAGATGAGCGGTTAAAATTGTATGAGAAAGAACAACCAAGAGTGAGTTAGATAGAAACCAAAAGGGTGTATGTGCGTGTAGAGAGTGCATGCCAGCCATTTATCTTGAGGATTGACTGGTGTCCGGTTTCAAGCGACAGCATTGTAGAGAGAATTTAGGCAATGAATGAGAACTACAAGGATACTGGTAGTTCTAGGCTGTATAGTACCCAGGGACCGGATGTTAAATGTTAACAGTAGTGCCTCTCTCAGCTGTATCCTGTTTAAGGCTGTATCTTACAATGCAGCTCTCGTTGGGTCAGGTTGAAGTCAAATCAGGTCAGGTTGAAGGTTGCATGTGTGCCTTAAGTCTAGAGAACAATGTAGTAGAAGTGCTATTGAAAAGATTTACGTTGTTTTTTTCTAAATCTCTGCTTTGCAGTTCATGATTATAAAATAAATGAAACAAAACTAAACAACAAGTAATATGAATAAAATAATGTCACATTTATATTACATTAAAATTATTTTTACTTTTTTTCATTTTTTATTTATTTAGTTGGCTTTGCGGTTCATTATTTTAAAATTAAAAAAATATATATTTTATATATACTGCATAGAAAATATAGAATATTGAATAAATTAATATATTATAATATTAAAATATAAATTATTAATATTTATTTATTCAGCTTTGCAGCTTATTAATCATATTTAACTAAATAAATCATTCAAACAACCATCAGACTAGTTGCTTTTGAAAACACAGCTTTTGCACATTCCTTTCTTCTTCTGAGTGATGCATTGTGGGAAATTACCTGTCTGTAGGATGGGGTTCTGCTCTTTGGCTTGTTGCTGCTGCTGTTACTCTTGATTTGGTAACAAAACCGTAAAGCTGCCAGGTCCTTCATTATGGAGGTGAGTGCCTCTTCATCATCTGGAACAAACAAAGACAAGTTAAAGCTAGGCTGTGAGTGGATCTTCAATAACGAATGAAGCAACTGGATGACTGTCCAGATGATAATAAAACTTGAACCAAAATGTTCACTTTTTCCATTTATTTTTGTTTAGCAGCATCACCAAACCAGACCTAGACATTGTATCATATACATATTTATAAATGTGAGTGCTATTTAAAACTCCCTGCCACAAATCTGGAGGGTGTTGTGGGTGGTTGCCGGTGTGTTATTGTGGGTCTCTAACAC
This sequence comes from Pimephales promelas, assembly GCF_988280905.1. Taxonomy (NCBI): domain Eukaryota; kingdom Metazoa; phylum Chordata; class Actinopteri; order Cypriniformes; family Leuciscidae; genus Pimephales; species Pimephales promelas. Next base: position 19,156,817 of record NC_142790.1, read on the forward strand.
TGTCTAAACCAGATGCAAGTGGCATGATGTGACATGACAAAAGCAAACAGAACCCATTATAATCAGTGGTGCTGTCTACACTGAAGCCCCGTTCTATTTCCGACACTCTTTAAGTGCTCACGCTACTTCTGTACTTCTGACACAGAGAATGGATTTGCAATGGTCACTCTGTAGCGTCCTGTAGACAGCTTCAAGCTTCACATTAAGTTACACATTAAGGTTTAATTTTTAGGGTTTCAGTTTGTTGAAATCAATTAATATTTACAAAACAGCACTAAATATGATTTAAATAAACTGTTGTTTGAACAGATTCACATACGATCCAAAAGATTAGAAAATCGATTTTTACACCATATTCCACCAACTTTTAAGCACCATGAGCACCAATCTTCTCAAGCTTCTCGAGTTTTAAAGGGATAGTTTACCCAAAAATGAAAATTCTGTCAGTAATTACTCACCCTCATGTTTTTCCAACCCCGTAAGAACTTCGTTCATTTTATTTATGAATTAAGATATTTTTGATGAAATCTGAGAGCTGGATCACTCCTCCATACTAGTCCATAGGCTTCTTGAGGGATTGAAACTTGCCAGCCTCGAAAAGTTATTAAAGACATCGTTAAAATAGTTTAAGTGATTTCAGTGGCTCAATCTTAAATTCATCAAACGACGAGAATACTTTTTGTGCGCAAAAAAACAACAAAAATAATGACTTCATTTCAACTATTCATTTCCTTCTCTTTGGGCCTCGAGTCAGGTTACTAGTTTTACCGCGCATGATCTGTTGTTGTACATTGTTATAAAGTCGTTATTTATGATTTTTTTGCACACAAAAAGTATTCTTGTCGCTTGATAAACTTAAGATTGAGCCACTGTAGTCACTTGGACTATTTTAACGATGTCTTTAATAACTTTTCAAGGCCGGCAAGTTTCAATTCCTCAAGAAGTCTATGGACTAGTATGGAGGAGTGATCCAGCTCTCAGATTTCATCAAAAATATCTTAATTTGTGTTCTGAAGATGAACGAAGGTCTTACGGGGTTGGATCAACATGAGGGTGAGTAAATGCTGACAAAATTTTCATTTTTGGGTGAACCATCCCTTTAAACTACTAAAATAGAATGGTTATGTTTGGATCACTTTCCTATTCATACATGTATCTCTCATTTGAATACCACAATTTCATTCAAAGCAGCAGAAAGACACTCAATGTTCACACACTGTCGCAGCACTCCACTTACTGTGTGGTACATATTAGGGCTTTTCACACTTGAAACAGTTGACCCAAGGTCATTCTAAAGGTTGTGACACACCAAGTTTCAGATTAGTTTTTTTGGTGTGTTTCGCACAGTTGGCTCAAGTCGAATGCCACTGGGGTCATTTAGACTGATTAACAGCATGTTGAATCAGAGAAGTCTGATCAGATTGTTTAGCTTGGCGAATAAGTCAAAAGCAAAAGTAATGAATGTGAGTAAAGAAGTCAAGACAGCAAAGACAGCGGTTAAGTCAAGAAGGCTGTTTTTGACGTCCTCTTACTATTTTTATAATAACATGAGCCGAGTGGAAGGAAGAAAGTGATCAGCGTGGTTGATATTCAAAATGGTAAGCAAGTGCCGCTTTTTAATGATTATATATCTGCAGACCTAGTTTTTTCCACTTTTTGAATGATGAAAATAGACTATTGATACCTGCTGATATAGACAGATATTTACTTACACGCATGCGCAAACACACATAGTTGACAGTAGCCTTTAATTCTTGGTGGTTTCAAGTGAAACCTTTTGGTCAAGACGCAGCCGACGAGAGGCGACAACACAGTCAGCTTTTCATCACTGCTAGATCTTTGACGTCAGCCTTAACCCCCATGTAAACAGAATCCTGATTCATCTAGCTTCACATTTCACATGGCTCATAATTTACCAAGGGTTAGCAATTCTCACATTGTACATATGTAAACCCTGTGTTAATGTTCTTATTTGCATATTTGTGGTGTCAATGTCATTGATTGGATGAACGCAGCATGTGACCAGTTTATATTTAAAGAGTAGCTAAACCCTAAACCAAATTTTTTTGGTTAATGATCTGTAAGAATGGATCTTTATTAATACCAGTCATTGATTCAAGTAACTTTTCTGACATTTGTGTATAAAGTGTTTTATTTCTACAATATATGGTGTAAAAACGTCTTAGTGCTGCCCTCTTCAGGTTGAACAGTGGCTACTGCTGTTGAATTTTCCTATTGATGTTCCGCACTTCGTGACGTACGCAGGTTTCAGCTCACCACGCTCTTGGTACGAGCGGCAGTATAAAAACCAGCTTGATTCGTCAAAACCACTAGCGAGTCAGGAGTTGGAATTGTATTGAAAAAGATCAGGATAGAGTGTATTAGCATCTACTTCGTCCCCTCTATCTCCGCTGGGGTATTTTTCAAATATTGCCAGTGGGTGGAGTTAGGCTCTGACCAGGGGTTTAGTTACCCTTTAAAGACTCTAGCATTGTCCATCGTCATATTATATACTGCCGACTGCTATCAAAGTTTTTTTTTTTTCCTGAAAGGAAGTTTTGGACTTTGTAAGTATTTTTGCCATTTTTTTACATATTTCTCCTTGTACGCTGAAACTACCATTTAAGCAATGTGATGTTTACATGACTGTCCAAAGAATGTAAATGAGGCACACGATTGTTTGTCAGTTGCTGACCATCTAGCCGTAACATTCATAATTTAACACAGTACATATTTAGCATCGCAATGCAGTGTTAACAGAACAAAGCTGGTACTAACCACATTCTGGGGGAGGGTTTCACAACCCTAGATAAGAAAACCCCGGTGCTAACCTCGCTTCTAAATTAGAAGTGTGAAACGTTCCTTAACCCAGGGTTGAAAGCGGGTTTTAGAACGATGATAACCTGGGGTTAAGTGCAGTATGAAAAGCCCTAATTCTATTTCCTTTTGAGCTTCTATCAGGTTTTTTTTTTCCATAGCTGCCGACACACCCCTGACATATTTCCATAACAGCACTGATGTGCTCCTTTTTCTCTAGTGTGGCCCATTGATGTAAACCAACCGGCCACAGAGAGAAAGAGAGAGAGAGAATACAGGGACGGGCACGTGGTCAGACACAAGAGATCACATTATATTAGCATTAAAGGTTTGGTCCCATTGATGGGCTTGTTCTGCTCCGATGCATTAAACCCTGGGCATGACAAGCATAGCTTTGGTGAGAGAAAGAATTTTAATAATGCAACATAAACTAAACAAGATAAGCATTACTGCAAGTCTGAGCTTCAAAGAGCCATTCAACTAAGAAAAAAAGCTAAGAGCTGAATCAACCAAGAAATTCAGAACACAATGTGGTTTTGTTTTAACATGCCCTTTACAAAGCGAAAACTAATAGGCTTTCTTTCCCCCCACAATTAATTGGAAACTTTTATTACAATACGTCAGATAAAAGCTTCAATTCCTTTATCAATGAACACAGGAAGGCTTTTGCAGAGAACATATCGGAGTGTCTCACGTGTGTCTTGAATTCATAACTGGACCACATGAAGAATGACTGCGGCAACCTCTGTGCAAGAAAAACACAAGAATACGAACACTAGCAGCAGCCTGTGAACCATTAAAATACACCACAAACTCAGCCATCATTAAAAGTGAAATGGGAGCAATCATGCAAATGAGCGTGTCATGCATTAACATATCAAGAGGCCCTAATGGGGCCAATTAAGCGAGTCTTGTAATTACAGTCTGAGTGGAAGGTCATTCACCTTTGCTATCATGGGGAGGAGATAGTGAAACAGAGACGAGAGCTCTTGTTAATCTCAGGTGCCTATGTGCCAATTTATTTGCTCTATTTATCCACAGATCTTAAATGAAGTCATTTCTGAGTCGGTTTCAACTTGGTAAGTCTGATTGGATCCATCCTACAATATGATGATGAGTATGTGCCTCAGTTTCTTTGGTTTTACCTGCACCTGTTTTACTTGACAGACATCAAGTTCAAACACTGTCTTGATGGGCGTGCCACATTCAAGATTTGGAAGTAAATGCCCACTGCTATGATTGGGTAACAGTTTGGCATATTAAAATAAGTAAGTACTTGGAGTTACCACAGTTGTAATATAATTGACAAAGGATGTCTTACGGTGAAACAGAATTTATGAATGAATGTACCATTGTTTGTGTTAGGCTATTAAGTTCATCCTTTTCGATAAACTGAAAAAAACGCATTCATTGTTAGTTGCACTGCCATGTTTTCAATAATTTAAATAGTAATGTGCACATTGTTGGGGTAGACAAGGTACAAAATTGTACTGCGCCAATTGTGCCATTTAATTGTACTTAAATGGTACTGTGCCAGTGAGAAGCTATTTTACCTCTAAAGGTCCAAATTTGCCCATTTTGTCTCTCATATCAACTTTAAGTCTTTAGTTTATACAAAAAATGAAGACCAAAGAAGATATTTAGCAGAATGTCCAGGCTGCTTTAGATAATGGGGCCATCATGCTGTAAAAATGACTTAAAGCACTACGAAATATCATAAAAGTAGTCCATAAGACTTGTGCGCTCTAGTTTTGAACTAATGTGATAATTGAGTGAGAAACAGATGCTTTAAAATACTTTAATGGTCCTTTTTTTTGTAATATTGGAGAAATGTATTTTCACTGAACAACAGAACTTTCTGTAAACATTCTGTAATTTTATTCTGCAATTATATGGCGATTTTATATTTCTGGTCAAACTCTTCCATTAAACAAGCTAACAACATTAATACTGGCTGGTGCTGAACCCAGAAGGGTGGGTTATGTGCAGCAAACGGCAGTGGTGCATTTGAAGGGGTTTTATCGCATCCCAGGGGACGCAGAAGGGCATTGTGGGGCAGTGGAGTGCTGGGCGAGACAGCGGCGACACTGCTGAGGCAGATGGAGTCTGGGGTGATCTTTGATTCTGACACCAGCGTAAGTCTCACTCCGCAGCTGTTCTTCCACAGTGGCATCCACCATTAGAAAGGGTTCACAAAGGGTTCACAACACTCACACTTTCTTTCTCCATCTGACCTCATTTCTATTTTAATATTGTCAGATTTGCCATAGTGTAGGGAGTCATCGTCTGCAAAACAACCTCAGAAAAATACCCTTTTCAGAAGCTATTGATCTTGAAACAGTGAGGGGGGTTCACTAAATGCTTGTGCCACTTATGCATGCAATATTTCAGAGCAAAACACAACACTTATAAACTAAACACCCACAATCCATTCATCCATATCTGACACGTCAGCAACGACACTACGGACTTGTGAACGCGGATTGACAACAGAACCAGAAGAAAATACAACGCTGAAATTTTTCAAAAAAAATTTCAAAAAAGTTCGAACTTAGCGACTGATGTCACATGGACTACTTTGATGATGTCTTTTATTTCCTTTTTTGACAAGGACCGTATACCGTACATAGATTTTCAATGGAGAGACAGAAGACTCGGACTAAATAATATCTTAAACTGTGTTCTGACAGAATTTTCATTTTTGGGTTAATTAAACAGTATATAAAAACAGAACAGAAACTACTTGAATAAAATGTAACAGAATAGAGCAGAATCTTTACTAAAACTGAATTGAATCTGATTGAACATAAATGAACTGAACAGAAGTTTTACTAAACTGAATTGAATATTAATTTAATTGACTAGAATTTAAAGGAATCAAATATAATCTTTACTAAACTGAACAGAATCTTGTGCAATCAAATGGTTTTGAATAAAATGTAAGTGACTACAATGTAAATTAATTGAACAAAATCTTTACTAGATTGAATAGAATCTAATTGACTTTAGTAAAAAAAAAAAAGAAGCACAAAAACTTAGGTTAAGCGTGGTTAAGCGAACACATGGTTAAGCGAATCTCCAATGAGAATGATGCTATTGTAAGAGTATCGCCCTCCCTCCATCACCTCATACTGATGTGAAGATAAGATGATTTACTCTGATAACACTATGACAGTCTGGTGGAAATCCAAGTTTGACAATGTTTCCATTACCTTCCTCTAATCGCACTTCACTTGACAGACAGTTGATCATGTCAAGAAGATAAAGGATGCAAAACTGAACGCAAAAAGTTTTTGAAGTAAGCCAGAGAAAGGGGATTCAAGGCCAAAGGTGAGAGAAAACCGCATCTATCTAAACATACAGCATTTGATACAACAATAGCCACCCTGCCATAAACACTGATGTACACACACATTTGGTAGACAAAAACCACAGATGCTAAAACCAGCCATTTATTTATAGCGAAACTTATGAACAATGAACACAAACATGAAGCACTACACCTCCAACAGGAAATATAAATTTCATCTGAACTCATGTTTCTTTATCTGTCTTTGACATGGTGAATTTGTTGTGCGATTGTGCACTTGTACTGGCAGGACGAGCTGGAAGAAGCCACTGATGAGATCAGAGTTTGAGTAAATGAAGACATAGAGGGGATTTCCCCAGAGCTACAAAACACGTCACCACTAAAGCATTCAGCAAAATTAGAGCAACATGCGGTCCTCCATTTCTACTATAGTATATCCCCATGTGTCTGGGCCTGTTTTGTACAAATGCAATGAAACAAAACCTCAGAAGTTGGTGAAGAACATGTCTGGTCATGTTACGCCCCCAAAAATTATTTGTATAAAGAAAATTAAGCTTACATTTTTAGGGTTATTTGTCTTTAATTGTGATATTATTTTCATGGATATGAAGAAAAATCACTCCATTCTCACCACAATTTGTCAAGATGTTTCAGGTTTATGTTTGTCTGTAATTCTCTTTATATTCAATTATGATTCTTATTACTGTAATAAAAATCACAGTAAATATTTTGATTTTAATATGCATAAATACAGCATAACAACAGTGATATTTAAATAATATAAATATTTTTTCTGCATTATGGCAATGATAATGAGAATATCATTAAGGGTGAAATGTACAATGCAAAAAAATCCTAAAAACAGGCTTTATTTTCTTTGTGCAAATAAAAATCTTAATTTTTCACGTTTCATTTTGAAGTAATATGTGATCTAGTAAGACTCGTACCAGTGTGCCCTACTGAAGCGTTAAAGTTCAACGAGAGAATAATGCTGATGATGTAACAGTGTCGGGGGTGTGTCCGTGATTGCTTTCTCATCTGCTAACTGTACCATCTCCTTATTGTGGTAAGAACACTGCACACTTCTCACTGATCAGAAGTCTCAAATTTCAGTAGTACATATTAGTTAATCTAAAATTAGCCAAAAAATATGACAAACCTTGTGAGTTCTTGTGCTGTCCAGGTCCATTTTGGAGACCGCCATCTGTCAAAACAGGCACAAAATCAAGAGTTGCACAGTGACAATCTGACATGATATGTGGTATGTCATCTGGTATTACATTTATAATCACAAAGATGTGTTTATAGGATGTGTTTATAGGTTGTTCAAGTTGTCATCAAATGCAAATTGCAATGACAAGCATGTAATCAGTTGTCTTGAACTGTATTATTCAAAGAGTGGCATTGAAAACACCCATCCTCACTGATAAACTTCATGTCTGAATGTAATCCCCAAGATTAAATGACACCACAGTCAACAACAACAATAATAATGCAACATTTCCTCAGGATATATTTGTTCCTTCTCTTTGTTCTCATAATGTGTCATTTATTAAAAAGTGATCTGGCATGTTTCAGAGTAAATTATGCGGAACTAAGTGACATAATCACCTATGATGATGTCCTTTTCAGGTCAGTTTAACCCTGTCGATTTCTACCATGGCTTTGACTTTGCAGAGTGGTCTAATATTTTTTTTTTAATATATCAGACATAATATTAAAAGCACAATTTTTAAAAGGTATAAATCATGTTGCTTAACTTCCTTTACAATAATATTACAAATAAGTAAACGCGAAAGGAAATCTGTAATCATTTTAATACAATGGTTACAGCAGATGTTGCCATTTTTACCTTTTTTTGGTGCAATGCTCTAGCATTTAAAAACAAAAACAGGCAATTTATGTAGAAATATTCTTTTGATGTTCATATATTGATGTTTAATGCCTGTGAGAACTGCTGAGGCATTTTAACAAAACAGAGCTTTAGAAACAAAATATCCCAAGACGGGCCAAGTTACGAATAGGTTTAAACATGCTTCTGTAGCTGCATCTCTCTCTCTTTTAAAAAATATATATATATATATATTTTTTTTTGCTATGCTCAGAGGAACTGTTTACAGGAAGTGTGTACGCTATGAAGGGGAAGAAGACCAGGAGAGAGCGAGAGAGAGAAAGAGAGGGGAGAGAGAGAGAGAGAGAAGCTTACCCATGTTTACTGTCATCATCAGGAAGTGACCCTAGTGAACTCGAGCTGAACGCTCGATTCCTTTCATCAGGGAAAATCTTCACTCTGCAAACACAACATAAACAGAGTGAATTAGAGACATAATTAACTTGAAATACCAACAAACAGACAAAAATAGTAATAAAGAGAGCCAAAAACCCCTTACACATGTGCCAATGCTTAAAACGTCACAAAAGATTTACGCAACATTGTTTTTTTAGTGTCTCCACCCAATTGCAAAATTTACAGAAAATGACAGTAATGATTTTTGTGTTTCTGTGCTAAACATGAAATGAAAAATACATTAAGAATACAATTCATATACAATAACTTGAATAGACCTCTTCTATTTTTATCTCTGTATTAAACTTCATTTTGATATTTTTGGGAGGCAAGTCTAAATGTCAGACTGATACAACTGCCCTGATATTATAATGAAATGTATTATTATAACGGAAAAAAGCCTCATTAAACGATTTAAAATATAAGCAAATATAGTTTAGTGTAATTTATTTTTTATGTTTAGTTTAATCAATCTCTATTGTTTATTAAAATATATTTTCCAAAATATACATGAGTATAGAGAGTCATAGAGAAGATCTCTACGAATATTATACAAACAATAGATTTACAAATCAATACTTTTTAATATTTAGGGGGAATATATATATTTTGAAAATATTTATTATTTATTACTTATTAATACGGATTAATATTAGTACTGATGTTATATTATTTATTATTTATTAATATTAAGTTATTTTGAAACTAATGAACTAATGACTAATGCATGTGTGAACTCATATGTATTAGAGCTATATGGAAAATGTTATTTTTACTTTGTGGTTATAAACACATTTTTGAAGGTAAAGTCTTTTAATCAAATATATCTGTACTAATATTCATCTGTCTACATTCTGTCACATTACTTTTTAGAAAACAAATAAAATTTGATATGACCCCTTTAAATAACAAATTAGTCACATTATATCACAATGCAATCCTCTTCATAAAAGCCAACTGTAAGTAAATCATAACGGTCCATAAACAGTGTATCTGACTGCCAACAGCAAATACAGCCATCCTCTCCCAGTCACTGTTATGTTATGTCATTCTTCAAATAAGAGACACTTGTCTTTGAAGACAGAAAGTGCCCTGTTGCCCTTGAGACATTGTTAAGCCACATCGAGCGGGATAAAAGTGATGGGAGGTCTAGAGGTAGCGACCACAGTGCTCTTCAAAGACGAGTCGGAGCGCTTTTAATGCCAGACATCTTGTGTTTGAGAATCTGTCACCAGCAGCCACAGGCTGATCTGAGAGCAGTTTTTCATCTTCTGACACATGAAAGGCAAGACAATGAGATCTATTTTTTTCTTCATTCATAATTGTCAGCTTCACGCAACAATATCGACGAGTCGCCTGGAGATGCTGCAGAAAGAAGAGCAATTACAGTCGGCAGCAAAGCGCGAAAGAGCCATGAACTCAAAAGGCTCAAAGTACAAGAGTGCCAGCGAAAAGGTTACGAACATTTGCACGGAAATAGCAATACAAATTGGAGCTATCTTTGTCTGCCTGTAAAATAAAAAAAAATGAGCCAAATATAGCGGCGGTGCTGCAGAGAGGCCAATTCTCTCATGATGACAATTGTAGTTATTATGTCAAATGACTTGGCTGGAAACGATGAGTCTTGAGTAAACGGCTGATGGGGTGTGATTTCAAAAGCAGCTTAAGTTAAAAGTGGTAAAACACGACAAGCTTTTATCTATGGTGTCTTATTTGTTAATGTTTTGTCTATTGTTATTGTTTTGTCTATGGTGTCTTATCGCTATTGATTTAAAACTCATTGATTCATTGATGCACGACTCATGTAGGTAAATATTGCTATACCACAGTCTGTCTGAAAACTCAATTCTGATTGGCTGGAAAGTGTGCTTCAAAATAGTTTCATGAACAGGAAGTTCCAAATCAGTTTAATCATCACCGTTCTATATTAATGCAATGTTTTCATTGAAGCGAACAGATGCATATGTCACTCAGAGACTGCACTAGTATGCACACACAAAAACATTCATGAGATCAGAACCGTATCAACTCTGCCCCACGACTTCATATTTTACTACGCTACTTTCGCTACATTATATTTCTCAGCAACAAGGGGGTAACATTGCTGGTTTTGAGGTAAATAAACTCACAGCTTTGTTGTAATAGAGAAAGACACTGAACAGATGCAGGTAATTCACACACGCATCTCTCTCTCTCTCGATAATGAATTCAAATAAATGCTATAATTCATGCATTGAAACAAATGTAATCTTGCGCACTACTTCATCTCAGTGTCTGATTTAAAGCCGACACAATGATCTAACAAACCGTACCTGACAAAAATAACCATTATTTTTATTTAGAAAAATATCAGTAACCAGACAGTTTCTGGTCTCATTGACTTCCATAGTAGGAAAAAAATATACTATGGTAGTCAATGAGACCAGAAACTGTCTGGTTACTGATATTCTTCGAAATATCAGAAAATCGGAATATCAAAAAATGTTATGGATTCGAAAACGGTAAAACTCAACTGTTTAACTCTGGGGGAGTTGTAAAATGAGCTTTTTTCCCAAAAAAGTGGAGTATTCCTTTTAAAAACGTTCAATGCACAGCTAGCCGTGGATTATCCATTACTTATTACAATGTATTGTTATAATGTTGCATATGTCACTTGTTTAACATGCAGAGACGTTACTACTTTTCTAAGTAAACTGACTTTTTTTTGTCTGGCTAAGGACAGAAAGCAGCACCACTCACATTTACTTCAGCTCTCATTTTATAAAATACATCTTTTTTTCTTAGATTGTTTCTTAAATGCCACTGTCCATATCTGACTGTCACTGTCACTCCAAAATAACAAAAAAAAAACTGCAAATAGCTAA